>NC_089217.1:18733420-18790920 GCF_963930695.1 Labrus bergylta | reverse complement strand
AAGTCCATTAAATGTAAGTTTGTACAGAATTGCAACAATGAAGGTGTTCATCTACTCCCCACAAATAAAAACACACAGATATCAGCTGTCTGCTTGATTATTACATTTTGTATGTCCACTCAGTCCTTAAGTTTATACATGGAGATTACTTGGGTTCTGCTTCTAGCCTTTCTTACAATGAATTACTAAAATATGGACAGTGGGGCACCCCAGTCTCCAGCACAGTTATTTTGAGGGTCCCAAGCTGAAATGTTTGGGGACCCCTGCTCTACGCTATGAATGCTAAAGTCCTGATTAAAAGAGTTTGTGTTGAGGAGACAGGCTGGCTATTCATCAACAAGTGACATCAGGAGGGTAATAATGTCATAACTGTGAGGACCAGAGGGGTATTCCATGAAGCAGGATAAATTCAATTCTATTAATTTCAAGAAACTTTGTTTTTCCCCTGGGGGAAATTCAAAGGCACCCAGAGCAGGAGCATAACAAAGAAGGCTAAAAACTTTGAACTAAAAATATAAAATACCAAATTAAATACTAAAGTTAAAATACAAAATAGATGCAGTAGAATATAGATATAAGTGGACAGTGATCGGACTAAGTAAACTGAATTATTGACAAATGTAAACAGAGCTATATGCAATAGATTAATACTGAGTGAGGGGAGCAGCTGGCCGGCCGTCCCGTCCATGTGAACACGCTGTAGATACGGCTCTGAAAACATCACAGACAGAGGGACTCGGGTGTCACACTCCTTGTAGACAGTCATGACTCAGAGTTATTTTCAGAGGATATACTTGATTTCTGCTGGATTTATGTGTAAAATGTTGCACATTCAGCCTTTAAAGTATGCACAGACTCTTTATAAATTTGAACTAGCTCCATTCAGACAGCTGCTGTACCTTGCCATATAAATTATGCTGTGCAGCTGTATAACAGAGTTCATTTGAATCTGATATAAATTGTATATTATTGTTTTATCTTATTCCTGCATGGGGGGGGGGGGGGGGGGGGAGGTTAGGGGGCAGTGGGTATTGTAAGATTGTAGATTGTTAGATTGTTGTTAGATGTGACAAATATATAACAGGCTTAGTCCATAACTATAGAAATAAAGTTATTACAACACAAGCTTAGTCAATTTTTAATTAATTTAGATATTTTAGTGTAAAGAGCGTAAAAAAATGTGACATATTGTACCTTTCCTGTACACTCCTGGTTTGATAGAAAGATGTGGAGAATCACATAATTCACAGAGTGACATCTTGACTCACACATCTTGCTAGTTGTTGTCTCACTCAGACTGACAGTTATGTAGCAGTGCAATTGCTCATACAATGGAAAACGGAGTTGATGAAGGGGCAGAAGTAAGGATCCTTTGTTTTCTTGTCCCCTGACATCATCATATTAGATCCCGAGCAATTCTGTCCCGAAACACTTTTTTTTCCCATGTTGAGATCATTGCAGTGGATATTACTTAAGTATTTTATAGAGTGGCCCTCAGTGTATCGGCCTGGTCTTATAAAATGTCTATAATCCGCCTTTAAATTAATAATGCACCAGATACAGAAACACCTAACTTTGAGAGGGAAAAGTAGACAATATATAAATGGAAAAAAATAAAACACAACTTTGATCATTGAAAAGAGTAAATAAGAGAACAATTGTAAATGAAATGTTCATAAGGGGAGAGCATGCTGTAGGATCAAGAAATGTAAACGACTATTGTCCTTAGGTCAAGTTAAGAATAATTCCAAAGTGACTTCCGGCAGATTAAAGTTTTAAAAATAAACAGTTATTAATAATACAAATTTATTTGGATAAATATTCCATCTTTTTTTTGGTTTATTTTATTTTTGTAAATTTGTTCGATGCATCTTTGTCACAACCCAGTCTCATGTCAAAATGTGTAATACCTACGTTGGTCCACAGCGCAAAACGTAGTAGTTTCACAATAAGGGCTCTAAAATTGTGACTTGTCTACGTTTCCTTTAGTCTATTCTTTTGTATAGGCATACCTCAGGTCACGTGACTGCCCGGTTTTCCCCTGGCGAAAAAAAAAACATGGCGGACATCCCTTCTATTTTTGGCGGAAAATGCAATATTTTAAGATAGTTTGAGGCTTAAGTGTCGTTTTGATAACCTTCCTGGTGACAAATGTACTTTGTATCTTCATAATCTTTGTTCGGTTTATGTTTATGAGCTTTAGTTTGTTCGTTTCTACGAAGATTCTTTCAGGTCTCGATAGAGAACGGTTGGGTTGTTACGTTTTCTACTGTTGCTATGGTGATAGCTATGGACGCTATCAACAACGAACCAGAAGGAAGTGGACGTTCGGTTCGCGGCTCTTAAAACGGGTTACATCAGACCCTAGACATCAAACTAAGCTCCTATGCAATAAATAATGATTTCTGTTACATTTTTATGGATGTCTTTCATTACAACCAAATTTAATAAAACGATTGGAACAGATCGATGCATATTAGCAACATTATAAACTATAAAATGTAACAATACATAAAGACAATGCTGTACAGTTTGTGTGATTTATATGATTAAACAATTTTATTTAACAAAATAATCCTAATGGATTAGATTAATACCAGAAAATGCAATCAATAAAGTAAACGGCCGGCGATAAGAACTACAAACGGGCGCATGACACTGACATCAGATAATGACGTATTGATAATCGTCACTTGTGAGCGACCTCTTTATTAGATCTTTCAGGGGGTATTTACTGATGTTTTTTAAGGTTGGTTGCAAAAACACATCTTAAATCTGTGTTAACCAAAGATCCCATTCCAGGAATCTAAGCAAAAACCCATTCAAAAAGCCCATTATGCTATGGTCTGCCAGTGTGCTGCTGACATGCGCAATCGTGCAGTCACGCCCACTGTCAGTTTAAAGGCCGAGGGCGTCCCCCGCCCCCCCTCTCCCTCCTCTCTGTAGACTCACATTTTAAATCCCTTTTTCATACACTTACGTTTGACCTAGAACCCACAAGTCACTTAAGGCCCCACACTCAATTTGCCAAACCTTTCACAATTGGAACACTTTTATCAAAACATCAAAAAAGGGTGTTAAAAAGTGTGAAAATGTTCCAAAAGACAGAGGGTCATTCTCCACTATATGCTGCATGCTTTGTGAACAAGACTGATGTTAAAAACTCATCTTAAAGGTGCTTAAAATAGCTAATTTGACCATTTGAGGCCTAGCAGAGACATGAAGCCTTTTGACCTGTTCAACCCTGTTGCTCTATGAAAGACATTAAACTGAATATTAAAACAATGAATGATGACAAATTAGATTAACTCTTCTATAAGGAAAGAAGGATAAAAAAAACTACTAGGATGAATTAACATGGACAAGAGCATAAGAGATTTTTACTTTTAGCCATAATTCTAAACCAGGCACTTCAGGCTGTCCTCCAAGCCTATAGTTCCCCAGATTTTATGATATACTTACACCAAAACAAACAAACAAACATACAAAATAAAAGGACTGGGCTTTGAAAGAGTTCTATGAAAGTATGACTGCAAGACCCCTTGCTTATGAAATGAGAATATTCAAGTTTTTGGCTTAGAGCTGAATGACATACATTGTTGGAAAGGTCTCATCCTGGAGAGTAACATATGAGAAGATGAGGTTTCTACATGACCCCTGTTTTGAAATAATGACCTTTGAACCTTGAACCAAGGGCATGTTTGAAGGCTTATACCTCAGCAACAAAAGGGGCTACAGACATGGGAATAACTGTTTTAGAGAGGTCTTGGAACAAAGTACCATGTGAGGGTAGTCAGCTCACCAAAACAACAGGGGGAGCTGCTATATATGATTATGATACATTTTAACAAATGTATCAATTATTTTTTAAATATCTGATAACATAAATGTGTTAACCATCCAATTAAACTCCCCTGTGTACCCTCAATTAAATATTTATAACTTCTTATGTAAGGGAAACACTGAGATTTGTCTAAAAGACTACAATTCCTCAGAGTCAAGTCATACAGCTTGATACTGAACGGCGCCATAATTGTAGTCTTTTCCGTTTCCAAAAAAAGGTTGTAACTAGGATTATAAAAGGGTTACAAAAGATATATTCACTGACTATGTCACGGATCACGTGTGGCCGAAGTATTTATTGTATAGTACATATAGGATAGGATAGGATAGTACTTTATTGATCCCCAGAGGGGAAATTCGGGCGTTACAGCAGCACAGACAAGAAAGCTCAAATACACATAAAACAGAATAGATAAGATAAATAACAATAAAAAACAAAAACAGGGGGTATATACAGTACAAAAATGAATTAATGAAGTTAACTGGGAGAATTGAAAATTGAGACAGTATTTGAGGAGAATGACAAGTTAAAGTGACAAGTGATGATTAAAGTGACTTGGTATGATAAATAAATAGCAGCAAGTAATGTAAACAGCAGAGAAGAGAGGCAGTGTTGTACCACAGTAATGCAGAGTGCAGTTATATAATATAATGTAATAATATAATATAGTGCAATATGAACAATATAGTGTAATATAATGAAATGTTATATAATATAGACTAGTATAATAATAAATATATAGAATGTACAGTATATATGTATATATATATTGACCTAAGTAATAATAATAATACAATAATACAATGATAATAATGAAGCAGGTCATGTAGGTAGTGTTTTATGGGAGTGAAGTTTAGTGTCAAGGATGGACTGTTATTGTTGTCATAGGCTGCTGTTGTTATGGCAGTGGGCACAAAGGAGCGCCTGAAGCGCTCTGTTTTGCACCTGGGGGGATGAGGCGTTGGCTGAAGGAGCTGCCTATCTGCCACAGCTCACCATGTAGAGGGTGAGAGGAGTTATCCAGGATGGATAAGATTTTGTCCTTCATCCTCCTCTCACCCACTGTCTCCAAACTGTCCAGATCCAGACCCACTACAGAGCGGGCCTTCCTCACCAGCTTGTTCAGCCTGTTTGCCTCACCAGTCTTGATACCATCCCATCAGCACGCCACAGCAAAGAAGAGGGCCCTGGCCACCACAGACTGGTAGAAGGTCTTCAGGAGTGTGTTGCAGACACTGAACGATCTGAGTCTCCTCAGGAAGAACATCCTGCTCTGTCCCATCCTGAAGAGGGCGTCAGAGTTGTGGGACCAGTCCAGTTTATTGTTGATGTGGACCCCAAGGTACTTGTATGAGTCCACCCTCTCCACTCCTCCCCCTGGATGATGACTGGGGCAAGGGGCCTCTTCTTCTCCCGGTAGTCCACTACCACCTCCTTTGTTTTGGCTGATGTTGAGCTTCAGGTGGTTGCTTTCGCACCATGTGACGAAGCTCTCTAACAGTCCTCTGTACTCCTTCTCGTCATCAGTGATGCACCCAACAATGGAGGAGTCGTTGGAAAACTTTTGGAGGTGGCAGGAACCAGAGTTAAACCTGAAGTCTGATGTGAAGAGAGTGAAGAGAAAAGGCACCAGAACAGTTCCTTGAGGTACTCCTGTGTTGCCCGTTACTACATCAGAGACACAGCCATCGACTCGGACATACTGTGGCCGGCCCGTGAGGTAGTTGAAGATCCAGGCTGAGATGTCAGGGTGCAGCTGCATATCCAGCAGTTTGTCCCTCAGGAGGCAGGGCTGGATGGTATTGAAAGCACTGGAGAAGTCAAAGAACATGACTCTCACAGTGCTTCCCTTCTTCTCCAGGTGTGACAGGGCTTTGTGGGTCAGGAAGATGATAGCATCCTCCACACCAATGTGCCTCTGATATGCAAACTGCAACGGATCCTGGAAAGCAGTGAGCAGGGTCCTCAGGTGCTGGAGAACCAGCCTCTCAAATGTCTTCATTCCCAGTCATTGAGAGCGCTGGGACGACCTTTCTTTGGTATCGGGATGATGCAGGAGGTCTTCCACAGGTCAGGCACCTTCATCAGCCTCAGGGAGAAGTTGAAGAGGTGCTGAAAGACTCCTGCAAGCTGCCCAAAACACACCTTGAGGATCCTGAGACTGATGTTGTCTGGTCCACTGGCTTTTCTAATGTGGAGTCTGGAGAGTTCTCTTTGTACCTGGCTGGTAGTAAGAGTGAGAGTGGGACAGTGAGCGGGGGAGGGGTGTGGAGAACTGTCTATTGTCATGCAGGTACCTGAAGGGAGGGAGCTGGGGGATGAGGGGGGGCTGTCTTTTGAAGCTGCTGATGAGGAGCTGAGAGAGGGGGGGGGAGGTGGTCAGGACCTTGATGGGAGGAAGAGCAGAGTCTCCAGCAGAGGTGTGAATGAAGGCTGAGGTGGTGGGGGGAGACCTAGACCCAGTATTTGAGCTCACTGGGTCGGGGGATGTGTCAAACCTATTGAAAAATAGGTTCAACTCAGTAGCAAATACTGGGTCTCCTTTAATTCTGGGTTCCGGCCTGCTGCAGCCCGTCATCTGCTTCATGCCATTCCACACCTCATTTGAGTTGTTCTGTCCCATCTTGGCCTCAATCCTGTCCTTGTAGTTGTTCTTGGCCTCTCTCAGCTTCTTCTTTAACTCCCTTTGGACAGCCTTGAGCTCCTCACGATCCCTAGTCATGAAGGCCCTCTTCTTTCTGTTGAGGAGAGCTTTAATGTCTTTATTGATCCATGGTTTGTTATTTGAGAAGCAGCAGACCGTTTTGGTAGGGACTATGGTGTCCTCACAGAAATGGATGTAGTCTGTAATACAGTGAGAGAGGCCTTCAATGTCATCACCATATTCCTCCTTAAACAGTTCCCAGTCTGTGACATTGAAGCACTCCTGCAGGGCCTCCTCTGTATCCTTAGACCAAACCTTCAAAGTCCTTGTGTTGGCCCTCTGCTGCTTCACCAGGGGCCTGTAGGTGGTCTCAAGGTGGATGAGGTTGTGGTCTGATTCCCCAAGAGGGGGGAGAGAAGAAGAGCTGTATGCTCCCTTCACGTTGGCATACAGGAGGTCCAGGGTTTTATTCCCTCTTGTAGCACAGTGCACATACTGTTTAAAGTTCGTCAGGACAGGGGAGAGAGAGACATGATTAAAGTCCCCGCTGATCAGTATGAGGGTGCTGGGATGCTGGGTTTGTGGTCCCGCGGTCATAGTGTGGATGACGTCACTCGCGCTAGCGGCTACAGCTGATGGTGGGACGTAAACAACAACAGTAATGGCATGTGATATATAATCTATGTTAAAATAAAGTACAAATATCAGTTCATTTTGGATATTTTGAATGTTATTCTAGAAACGGGAATTTTGGTAGTTATGTCTGGCGTTGTGCACAGAGGGAACATAATTAGGGTTGTAAAAAATGTATATCTCCTTTTATAATATTAAAGCCGAATAGGTTTTGTAAAATAATCTAGACTATATATATTGTAAAAAAAGTGGTCAAATCAAACCTGTTTTAAAAGATAGTATTAATCTGTCAGGATTATTTTGTTAAATAAAATCATATAAATCACACAATTTGTACAGTATTGTCTCTCTGTATCAAGGATTGTTACATTTTATAGTTTATAATGTTGCTAATATGCATCGATCTGTTCCAATCGTTTTATTAAATTTGGTTGTAATGAAAGACATCCATACAAATGTAACAGAAATCATTATTTATTGTATAGGAGCTTAGTTTGATATCTAGGGTCTGATGTAACCCGTTTTAAGAGCAGCGAACCGAACGTCCACTTCCTTCCGGTTCGTTGTTGATAGCGTCCATAGCTATCACCATAGCAACAGTAGAAAACGTAACAACCCAACGTCTTTTCTGGCGAGACCTGAAAGACTGAATAAACGATATTATTCGCAATGGATTGTGGGATGGGTAGTTCCTTGACTCCGGACGAAAATGATGTACACAGTCTCGAACCTATACCTTTGTTTTTGTTTTTAACGCCGTTTTGGTGCCGAATTGAATGTACTATAGTCACAAGTGTTGGGGTAGCTTGTTGTCCTGGTCCCAGGCGCCAATCTCTTGATATAAGGATTTTGTGAAAAATCAATGGAGGATTTGAATGGGAAAATTTAATTCCGGAACCAGAGCAGCCGAAAAAAGAGCCGCGAACCGAACGTCCACTTCCTTCTGGTTCGTTGTTGATAGCGTCCGTAGCTATCACCATAGCAACAGTGGAAAACGTAACAGTCCAACGTTTCTCTATCGAGACCTGAAAGAATCTTCGTAGAAACGAACAAACTAAAGATCATAAACATAAACCGAACAAAGATTATGAAGATACAAAGTACACTTGTCACCAGGAAGGTTATCAAAACGACACTTAAGCCTCAAACTATCTTAAAATATTGCATTTTCAACCGAAAATAGAAGGGATGTCCGCCATGTTTTTTTTTTCACCAGGGGAAAACCGGGCAGTCACGTGACCTGAGGTGTGCCTATACAAAAGAATAGACAAAAGGAAACGTAGACAAGTCACAATTTTAGAGCCCTTATTGTGAAACTACTACGTTTTGCGCTGTGGACCAACGTAGGTATTACACATTTTGACATGAGACTGGGTTGCTTTGTCACCATCCTTCTTTTTCAACTCCTTGCCAGCTAAATTATAAAGAAAACATCAACAAGAAAGTGAACTCTACTCAGCCCACTGCTCCCCACACTGCTCCTCCCACTGCTTCTCCAGTGCCTGACAACTTCTGCACCTTCAAGCCATTGTCTTCTGTAGAAGCTGAGGAGGAACGTCTCATATTGGAGTCCATTGCTTGGCCTGAAACTCCTCCTCTGCCAGCTCCTTTTTCATTGAATCAGACAAGTCACGCCGCCCACAGCACCTTCACCATTCTCCCAGGGGGGGTTGGAGACGAGCGGCATGTAGGAGACCAGCTGGAAGTTATGATAAAAATGTACGACTTCCAAGGTAACCCCAAGAAGTCTGGAGGAGATGCAATTGTTGCCCGTTTGCACAACAGGGCACTTGAAGCAGGTGTGGCTGGACGAGTGGTGGATCACCTTAATGGCTCCTACTCTGCTGTATTCCCTTTACTCTGGGAAGGAAGTGCACAGGTTGAGGTAAAGTTCAAGGCTATATCTTTAAATTGTTAATGTACAATAAGTAATGCCAAAATAATTCCCTAATACAATGTCCTGTAGGTCATTTAATTCATGAAATCTAAACCTTTCCCCCTGACTTACTTTTGTAAACAAACAACGACATAAAAAGTAAGAAAAAAGAAAAGACATTGTGGAAGTCTTAAAAACTGCTGTTCCTCCAATTGCCTCTTCTGACGGTCTCTTATGAGTCATTCACCTTTGATCCCGTTGTCAAAATGCCCAACTTTACAACACAAATAAACATGTTTTTTTTTTGGTTTTTTTTATTGAACTTTTTATTTAACCAGATAAATAACTCATTGAGATCAGGATCTCTTTCACAAGGGTGACTTGGCCAAGAGGGCAGCAGCACACGTCATACAAAGCATTACATGATAAAGAGACAGTTTACAAACAATAAGTTAGGAGAGAACAACAATTTACAAATTGCAAATTGATTTACAGATAAAGTGCAGAATCTTGATCACAGAGTACAATTCAGAAACACAGATACTGTCCAATTGTCTCGTGTTTTTTATCTTTTAAGATTGAGCCAAAGGCTTCAAGAGCTCCGCCATTTTCAAGTCATTTTGGAGAAAGTTCCATGCGGTGGGAGCAGCAAAACTAAACGCTCTTTTCCCGAGCTCAGTGCGGACACGAGGCACAGACAGTTTAAAGATATCACAGGAACACAAGGCATAGTGGCTTCTGGTTCTTTGAAGGTATGAACATAGATAAGAAGGCACCAAACCAAGAAGAGCTTTATAAATAAGCTTCAGCCAGTGTATATGCCTGCGCACCTTCAAAGATGGCCAATCTGAGTTAGTGTACAGGTCACAGTGATGAGTGAAGCGTCTACAAGCAGTCTTACAAAATGTTATTTTCTTCTGCTATTCTGGAAAACTTAACATTGAGGAAATGTATTTACCACAACGGTTAAACGTTATTAAGCCAGTAGCTTTTACCTGAAAAATAAAATATAGACTTTAAACAAAAGTAATGCTACTCAATCATCACTTGAGTGGGCCTCCATACATCTGTAGTGGTGACTGTGTCTCCAGACAGCCTGTCCTTTGCCTGCATTTTAATGTTTTGGTTTTCTGGGTGTGGAGTGGATGTGCTTCCCCCTGCCAATGTCAGTGTGCAGGTGTGTTTAGGAGTGGATACAGTTCAGTTATTGGTTGTGATTCAGCCCCCCGCTAATAAGATTGATGTGGAAGTAGCAGCAATAACTTAAAATATAATCATAGTGAGGTGAGACGAAACGCTACACGGATAAACCTTGTTCAAAAACGAGGGTTGTCTCTCACTCTCTTACAGAATTGGCCTGCATTCTGTTGGACATGCAGATGTCATACATCGGTGGTTAGCTTGTGCTAGCATGCGGTATTGCATTGTACAAACAGGAAACTTACACACTACTCACCTGCAGTGAGTGTGTGCTTCTGGGGACGGTGAGCGCAGGAGGAGGGACCCAATTTGGATGTTGTGTTCACAAGCTGCAACAAACAATGCCACTGACTCTACCTTTACATAAGACATCAGTAGAACACTTTAATTAACCTTTTTGTTGAGTTGAATTACTGAACTAAAGAGGTTGTTGTTGTTGGATCCTTTTGGAGATATTTTCATGCAAATGTTTATCATTTGATGTGACTGTATTTAAAAATGTTTCCTGTGGGCCAGAGAATGGTGTGAGGATTGTTGAATGCTTTACTCCACAGACAAGTGGAGTGTCTATAATTGTAAGAAAACAAATTCTATGTAGGTTCCGTAGCCTATTGGGTATGATGTGCACCCAATTTACATCGGGTAAAGTCCCCTTTGCTGCGGTATGGGGTTCAAATCTGACCTTTGCCCTTTGCTTAATGTCATCCCCAACTCTCTTCTCCCAACATTTCCTGTTGTTGTCAGCTGTCCAATCCAATTAAGACGAGACAGGTCCAAAAATATACATGTTGATGTAAACAAGTTCTACTGGCCAGCTAGTGGGGAGTTGACCATTTGCATCAATGTCTCTTAAGCTTCTAATTTAAAATACATGAACAACTTCAGTCAGCTGACACCAAAAATACAACTTTGTTTTCTAATTATTCAATTAATAATTAGTAGGCATGACTTGTATGCTATAACTTTAAACTCTTGTTCTTTGTTTTATCAGGTGACGCTTGTCCACTCAAGCGAGGCTATCACAGTCCTCCGTAGACTAAACAGAGAACATCCTGATAGGACTATCTTAAAGAGCCTCTTCCGCTCAGGTTCAGTCTCTGAAACTACCATCTGTAATATTTGTCTATGTCAAACCAACCAGCCACAGTGCAACTACACTGACCTCCGTACTGGTGACCCGTGGTTCTGCTACAAGCCAAAGAAACTGAGCTGTGATGACAGGATGAACCACATAAACGGAGGAATGGATATAAAACTCAAGGCTAATGAGGCGAACCTTTTCAAAAGGTGAGGGAGCACAGCAATAGAAACGATGCATCTAGTTTTACATGTAATGACTATAATCAAAGTGTAAAGTATGTATCTCCTGGGGGGAAATGTCATGTTTGTAACTACAGGAGGCAAAGATGAAATCTTAAGATGTTTATAGTGTAAGATGATACCTATCAAAACACAATTAAAGTCTCTCTCATCAACAAAACTATAAAGTGTATCCATGGAGTCCAAATATGTAGGCAAAGTCATTTATGGTGACTAAATCACATTTGACATTTACATATTGAAGTGTGTTTAAGAGATTCTTAATCATGGGAGCTTTTTCCCCCCAGCAATGTCAACATGCAAGCCTTCATTCAGGCTTCAGGACCGGCCAATGTTACTGTGCTGCCTCAAAGGAAAGGTAAAGCACAACTTTTCTACTTTCAACTAAAAAAAAATCTCCATGTGACCTTGAAAATAAAAATGTATACAACCTAACTCTCTGTATTCAAGCAGATATACATATAAGGCAAAAAATAAATAAAAATAAACCAGCTTCTATCTATAAAACTGAGGAAGAGCTGCAAGTGCTTATCTCATTTATGCTAAAAAATAAAAAATAAAAAAACAGTACCAGTGTACTAACAAAAAACTCAAATCACTTAACATGTGTAAATAATTTACTTTAAATAATTAACATTGTCAAATAAAAAGCATTTGGTAGCATTTTCCTTAACCACAATAAACATGTGCATTCGAGACATACACTCACTATATTGTAGTAAAGTATAAACTTAATCTTTTGAAAAACATCAAAGAACTCTGTAGAAGCCATTTTAATCATGGTCCATTTAATTTAAGAATTTTGATTTCAGTTCATGTTAGTAAAACACAACATTTAGATCATAAGAAATAAGAATATTATTTACAGTGAATATTTCAGAATCAAGTAACAGATTGGCTCCTACTAAGTGATAAAAACTGTTTATGAAAGTTGCCACTACAAATGTTTTTGTGACATATGTATAATGTCCTCATTAGTGTAAAGTAAAATGAGTAAGGTAAAGCAGAGACCTTGTTTTGGCCTTTTTAGGGGATCTGTTGACAAATGATACAACAATCGTTTAATAACCAAATGCTTATTTTGATCAACAATTCTCAGAGCAACCCATGGATAGTCTAGGCAGTGGGAAGTCTGGACTCTCTGGGTATTACTACCAGGGTGTGTGGCGACCACTAGGTGGCACCAAAGTCCACCAATTCAACAACTCCTCTGCCATCAGTCAGTGTCTGAAAGGAAAGGTGGTCCACATGTATGGAGACTCCACCGTCAGGCAGTGGTTTGAGTACCTTGATGCTTCACTTCCAGGTAGTTGATTCAGTGATTTCAGGCAACAGTTTAATTGTATTTATTTCACAGCTTAATCTGCTCCTTTTTTCATACTTTCAGATGCTAAAGAGATAAACCGGAATAATCCGAAGAAATCAGGACCTTTCATGATATGGGACAATGCAAAAAACATCTTGGTGAAGTTCCACTTACACGGTCCTCCTCTTAGTATTTCCGTCCATATCCCAACCAGTGAGCTGCGTTACATTGCCAATGAAATAGATGATGTAGTTGGTGGCACCAACACAGTTGTAATTTTTGGCATCTGGGCCCACCTCACTCCTTTCCCAATGCAATTCTACATCAGAAGGCTTTACGGCATCCGCAGGGCGGTGATTCGTCTGTTAAACAGGGCTCCAGACACGCTGGTGGTCATCAGGACTCCAAACCTCAGAGGTACAAACCCCTATATATTTGCCTTTAATGACTGGTATGCTATTCAACAGGACAAGGTGGTCAGAGCTGTGTTCAAAGGACTTAATGTTCAGATGGTGGATGCCTGGGAGATGGTTCTGGCCCACCACCTGCCTCACTACATTCACCCACCTCCTCCCATCATTAAGAATATGGTTAACATTATATTGTCCCACATGTGCCCCCAATAGTGCATTTAATAATAATAATAACTTTATTTATATAGTACTTATCTAAACAAGGTTACAAAGTGAGTTTAGGTGCTCTGATGGCAAATGCCCGGTCGCCCTTGGTAACCAGCCTAGATCTAGAAACGACTCTTGATGATCTAAGATTTGGCTCGGAGCATAAGGGGTTAAAAGTTCTTTAATGTAAGGGGGGGGGGGGGGGGGCTAGACCGTGTTGTGTTTTAAAAGTTTTTAAACTCATTTTTAAATCAACCCTGTAAGTAACGGGCAGCAAATGGAGGGAGGAAAGGATTGGGGTAATGTTGGACCTGCAGTTTGCATTTGTTCAAATCCGAGCAGCAGCATTCTGCACTTGTTGGAGTCTGGCCATTGAGGACTGACTCAGGCAAGTGAAAAGTGAGTTGCAGTAGCCCAAACGTGAAAAGACAAAGGCATGAATAAGCTTCTCTAGATCAGGGAAAGACAGAGTTGATTTAATTTACTAATGTTTCTTAGCTGGTAGTAACAGGATTTAATGAGATTATTGATGTGCAGAATGAAGTTAAGCTGTGAATCAAATGTAATACCTACATTTCTACCTGTAGATTTTATATTGGGTGTTAGAGGACCAAAGAGCAGCTTGAATTTGCTTGCTATATGATCGGGGGCCAAAGAAAATGACCTCTGTCTTCCCTGTATTAAGCTGCAGACAATGACAGCTCATCCATTTCTCAATGGGGGCCATGCACTCCACTAAATTGTTAAAGCGGCTGATATTGTCTGACTTGAAGGACAGATATATTTGTGCATTATCAGCATAAAAGTGATAGGAGACCCCCTCAAAGTAATTCATAATATTTCCAAGTGGGAGCATATGAAGGGAAAACAAGACTGGACCAAGAATTGAGTCCTGTGGCAGACCGTACGTCATGCGGGCCGAGGAAGAAACAAATGACCAATTGAGACAGAGAATCCTCTATTTGACAGGTATGACCCAAACCATTTGAGTGCAGTTCCGGTGAGTTACCGAAGTTAAAAATGGAGAATGAATGGATAAAATTCACGATGAAGACTTAGCTGGGTATTAACATTTTTTTTTTCATCTTTTTACTTCTATATCCAGGACATTTAAAATTGTAGCTATTACAGTTTTTTTGACCAGTGTGACCGCTCCATATCTTACTCAGGCACGGTACACTTCCTTGGCTTTGGCACACTTTGGAGAGGTGTGCTTCAGCACGGTACACTTCATGCACGAGAACAAGCACGCGGGTACACAACGCTGACAGCCTTCATTATGGAGAAATCCAGAGTTTCATGTCTGTATCTGACTAACATGAAACAATATAAGACACAAAGAAGCTGTCATGTTCTCTGTGTTGTTCATTATTTAATGGCTGTGTAATTATTTATGGCTGTGTCTGATTAAAATGGCTTAAAAATAGCCGCAAAGTCAGTAAAGTAGCTGTCATGTTCTCTTTGTTCTTCTCCGATGTGCGTACGTGGACTCGCCTGTGGACTCGGCCGCGCGTATATTTTATTTTTTTATTCATTTATGGCTGTGTCTGATTAAAATGGCTTAAAGGGCCCATATTATGCTTTTTCTGGTTTTATATGCTCTTTAGTGTGTTTTCCAAGTGTCCTGTGCATGTTTAGGCACATCTATTTGCAAAAATTCAAAGTCCGCAGAAACGTGGCTTCTCCCTTGTCCTCCTGTTAGCTGTAGCATTAGCTGCATGTAATGCTCGGTTCTAGCCCCCCTCGGAAAACATTTGCCAGTGTGACGTCTTGTCAGTGTGAGATCACTGATCTAAGCCCATTGGCTCGTTGTGGCAAGCCCAGCAGCTCATGTTGCACGCCCGTTAACTTCTGTGGCACGCCCACGATATGCCGTAGCGCTAAGGTGCTAATGTTTATGCTCCCCTCGGACAGAGCCAGTGGCTGCATTCCCAATATGGTAAAAGAGGCGGGACATTTCCGAGAACCGTGCTGAGCGACTGACCAATTACGGCAGAGCCGACAGGCCGACCAATCAGATCAGACTTGGCACACGTGGGGACTCTGAACGTGGGCACTTCAGAGCCTTAGAGAGAGAGTCAGAAGTGAGCCGGTGCATGGAGCAACAGAACATGAAAACAGACACTTTTTTCGAACTTTAGCTATTGTGAACATACTTTAGTAGGTACATAGATTAAATATATGAACCCCAAAAAGGGCATAATATGGGCTCTTTAAAATGAGCTGCAAAGTCAGTAAAGTAGCTGTCATGCTCTCTGTGTTTTTCTCTGAGGTGCAGACACGGACTCGACTGCGCGTCTCTTTTTCTCTCTCTCTCTCTCTCTCTCTCTCTCTCTTCATAATAACATAAAGCGTGCATGTGTTGTATTACGATGTTATGTACAAGAGGTAATCGTGCTTTTGGCACGGTTAGTCCTGGCCAGTGTGACCGCGGGCTGTGCCGGCCAGTGTGGGTATGGCACAGCGGGGGGCCAATCGTCCTTGAGTACAGCACGCTACAGATGGCCAGTGTGACCGCGCCCTAAGTTACCATCGAGTTTAGAAAGAATCTTTATGTTGACTGTGGAGGGAGTGTTGAAAAAGAATCTGATTTCCCATCTCTACAGATGGTTTCAGGGTAAGGACACAGGAGACACTTTACAAACGAAACAGAAATGGGCATTAGAAATGAATACTATTATTACTGATGAAATGTGGGAAAAAAACATGTCTTTCTGTGCATAAACTAACAAGCAGTCCTACCTGGAGGGAGTCTGAAGGAGAATATTTTAAACCCCTCCTTTGATGGTGAGATACAGCAACACATCTGAGCTTTGCTGGAGAGAGTGCAGGAAGATAGGAGACCATACTCATAAAATCTGGGATTGTCCCAAATTAAATAAATACTGGAGACATATTCAGGCAGAGATCAAGAAAATTCTGGGGCTTGATTTGTCATTAGAACCAGCATTTTTTTATACTTAGGAACACTCAAGAAGAAATAAACACACAAAAAACAGACATATTTACTGAGTGTTGCTGTTGATCGCAAAAAGTGATTACGGTGTTGTGGAGAAATGTAAAGCCACCTACTGTACAACAATGGAGGGAAAGGTTAAAAAGTGTTTATGAGATGGAGAGCATAACAGCCTGACTTCAACTAAAGACAGATGTTTTCAAAAATAAATGGGAACCAGTACTACTTCATTTTCCAAGATAGATTAAGATCACAAATGCATAATGTACTTTTTACATGCAATAGGTGTTGGACGGAGGAAGTCAAGAATATGAGGATACATATGCTTAAACATTTGGGGTATTAAGTATTGGCTGAATTGAAGTTTTGAGAGATACCTGTGCATGTGGTACATTTATGGACTGACCAGATAAAAGATTATCAGTGTCTTATGTTTTGTTTTTTCACCTGCTGTATGACCCATATTTTGTTTGTTTTTGTACATGTATGTATTTTGATATGATTGAAATGAGCAAAGCAACTTTGAAAGAAAGCTCAAGTTAAAAAAAAAAAAAAAAAAAAAAACTACCATTGTGTCCAGGCGGGCGGAAGATCATTAAACAGAGGACGGGTGAAGTGCAGCAAGTATAGCTCAAGCATCTGGCTGTGGTTGCCATGCAGGTAACAGCCAGGTCTCAGTTAAAAATAAAAAGTCTAGATTCTTGGAGGAAATAAAATCGTTCAGAATGAAACCTTTTTTGGAGAGAGACCTTACATTCAAGAGAGCCAATTCCACAGGGATACTTTGGTGGCCAGAGGGGGTGGTCTCTATAGGGACTAAGTTACAGATCCTAGGGGCTGTAGGCATATTGATGTTATTTCTTAAGGCCTATTGTTGATTACAACATGTGTATCAAATGTCGTTGTATTTAGACTTAAGGGAGTATAGGGCTAACAGCTGGTAGTTGACAGAGAATGCCACATGAGGGAGGTGGTGAGTATTTTTCAGGATGGGGTTGTGACTATAAAAAACATGTGTGTCAAAGTATGTACACCCAAACTGCTAGGATGTATTCCATCTCTCCCATAAAAGGAGGGGCGATTCCAAAAGAGGTTAAAATGATCAATGAAAGCAGGACTATTATGGACTGCCCAGGTAGACTGCAGCCATGTGTGGAGACTGAGGATGCGGCAAAAACGACCGGCACCTCGGCCTAGTGGAGGAATAGGGCCGGAGACAAAAACACGCCTGCCACATGAATCCAGCGAGCAAAGGAGTCTGCTAAAGTCATATTTTAATATTGAAGATCGAAACATCATTGCAGCCGATATGTAAGATGATGTTCGTAACGCGTGGGTGTTTTGTCAAGAGACTGGGGATCCTATCCAGTATGTCCAACACCATAGCGCCTTGAAAACAGTATGTCACCGCTGATCTTCTCCTGACATGCCCCACTATGGAATCACCAATAACCAAGGTGTTCGGCTCCATCGCTAGCGATGCAGGATCCGCTCGCTGCAAGGAAGCAGGTGAGGGAGGATGATTTGCTGCAGACCGCCGCAAAGCCAGAGTGTAGTTCAGCTTCAAACGGTGCGTAGTGGGACGGGAAAAGACCCCCCGCAGGGTTCGGTGGAGAAGCCCAGGTAGGTGGAAATCCAGCAGGGTTGCATAGTACCATGTAGACTAAACATTTCATATTGACTTTCCAACTGGATTTCCGTGTTTGAGGGGGTGTGATAAAAGATGCATATTGAATAGAGAAGTCAGGACAAGAAATGACACTGTTGATGGAATGTGTGAGCTTTGTGGGCCTCTATTTTACATAGTATTTCCTGGTGGCTATGACTGACTCTGAATACTGGAAATGGGGGATTGTCAAACGGACTGATCATGAATCCTTCTTTGACCTCTTTTTCCAATAGGGAGTCGACAATTTCTGATTGATGATATCATCGCTGACATCACTGGGGCAGACCAACTGAAGGGGTTTTAATTCTGAGAAATGTTTTCTTTCTAATCGTTTCTTTTATATTTAAGTTACTGGTGCAATATCACTTAATTGTTGAAAGTTAATTTGGTTTAGTAAATGATCTGAGGTTAATTTAAGGGTTTATTTTGATTTCTTTGCTTCAAGAGAAAAGTGTAAACCCACTATTTGAGTTGTGCTGCACCCAGCATCAGTGGCTACAAGCCTGCAACCAATCATCATTATGATGTGAGCTCTGAATCAACAAATAAACATCAAGTTCCAAAACAACAAAAGCCTAAACATGCAATTCTAAAAAACAAATGTAACAGGAAATGTATGTGCCTCCTGGAAATGTTGCTAGACTGTTAGTGATGCACACGAAGATTATAATTACAGATCCTCCCTGGATCCGCACCGAGAACTGTCCTTATCAGGTTTCTTTTTTATCTTAGCATAGCCACAGTGAGTGTGTCATAACTTTGTAACTGAATGTCTATATAGTGTGGAGTTGGACTGCCCTTCTCTGGGCTTTGCTGCAGACTTATCTTTCAATCTGTACATTTGCTCTTCCTATTTGCAAAAGGAATAATAAAATGGCAACAAACACAACTGAATGAGTCAAAGATCTTTTATTAAACAATCTCTCATTACAGAAATTTCCAGCACACATATCAATTCATAATCTCCAGTTCAGGGGACACTTAAGGGCCCAAAAAATAAATGATGATCCAAACGCAAAATCACAAACATTCCAGTAGATGTAAAGTCATTTAATTGAGATTAAAGGAAGGCTAGATATAAGTCTATAGTTAGCTAATGTTATTGAATCAAGAGCAGGCTTTTTAAGAAGAGGTTTAATTACAGATGTTTCAAATGACTGTGGTGCAGTCATCTGCATAACTTCAACTACTCATACAAGAACACCTGAACAATGAACAAGCACCGCTCTGAACAGTCTCACCTTTCACTACAGTTAAACGAACCAGCGCCCAAGTATATTTATGGACATCCAAGTACATTTCCAACCTGTTTTTATTTAAATGTATTTGCTGCACGCACAAGAGAGAGAGAGAGAGACAAAACGGGAGAGAGAGAGCGCAAAAGAGAGTGCATCAGTGCAACATAACAAAACTCCTGTTTGAAAAAGAAATCCCTCTCGACTCCTGAGGAGAGAAAAGACACAGGAATATCAAGAAAGCAGTATCACATCAACTTCAGAGAGAGAGAGAGAGAGAGAGAGAGAGAGAGAGAGAGAGAGAGAGAGAGAGAGAGAGAGAGAGAGAGAGAGAGAGAGAGAGAGAGAGAGATGAGTATGGAGTTAGATCAGTCTCAATATTCATGATTGCACACATAAAGATTCACAAATGTATTTCAATGCACACACAAAATATTTATAGTTCTATATAAATGTAAAACAAATCCACAAATACAAAAAAGTAAGATTCACAAACATATTTCACACACAAATATTATTGTTATATATATATATATATATATATGTAATAGAAATCCACAATTATATGATATACATATATATATATATATTTATAATTGAAGGTATTTGCAATTTTACTCAAAAACACATTTGTATCATGATTTGTTCTGTTTAGTTTAGTTTTTCACAGTTCAGATGGTTTTTATCTTTTAGGTCTCATTCTTCCCTGGTGTTTCCCTCTATGTTCTAGTGTTTCTTAATTTTTCATTCTACAGTGTCTTCAGTGTTTCATGTATTTATTTTGTAGTTGTCCTCAGTGTTTCTTGTCTTGTGTTCATTCCTTCCTCTGTGTGTTTCCTCCAGTGTGATTGCCCTCATTGTCTTCACCTGTGTCATTAGTCTCACCTGTGTTTGATTACCACTGTGTCTATTTAGTCTCTGTGTTTCTTCCCTTCCATGTCAGTTCATTGTTTCATGGTAGTTATCAGTCTACTAGTGTCTCCTTGTTTTTTTGTTTTGGATTTTGCTAGCAAGTTTTTGTTTGCCTTTTTTGATTATTAAATACTTTTAGTTTATTCTGCACTTGGGTCCACCTCTCCTTGTTTTCCAACCAGTCATGACAATTTGTATCTTGTTGTCAGAGCATCTAGGAGGGATGTTACAGTAACTACAACAACTACCAATCTAGTTGAAGGCTCTTTCCTCTTGGATGGAGTTTGTTCTTTTTTCACATTCAGTGAGTCCAGTTTGGAAAATTCAGTTGAAACTCAGCGTAGCAACCTGGGCGAGAACAATGCTAACCTTTTAGAGAACAAAAAAACCTGTAAAACTGGTTTGATTCAGGATACCGCCTGCAGGGTTTGAGAATATATATAGCTAGTGTATGTTCCTATCAGTAACTGTATCTTCCTGTTCCTGTATCTTCGGCAACATTCATGGCAGTGAAACCCTCCCTCTGAAAACCCAATGACTTTTTGTGTCGTCTTGATGCTTCTTGTTAGGACAGGTTGTCTGTTAGTGTCTGTATGTTAGTGAAGGATTCTATCATTGTACTAAAACTCACAGAGATGAACTTCTTTTTATCATTTGATCACCATCACATTAAGATTTCACCACTGTGTTCTCTCCATATTGATCTCTACTGAGGTAAGACATGATGTTCTTCATTCAGTAACATTGAAGTTATCCTGTGTGTTTCAACGATACAACTTCCCCTATCTAAAGATAACTTTCTGATCCTAGCTGTCTCTCTGACTCTCTCCCGTAAATAAACAGTTCCACAGCGCCCCTACAGGCCTGGAGCGCTTCTGTTTAAGGCTGAACTTACAGCGTTTCTGTGTTTGCAGCGTGTTTGATGATTATGCAGTTGTTTTGCCTATTTGCAGCACATTTGTGTCTTTGCAGCGCGTTTCAGCCTTTGCATTTGTTGTGGTAGTTTGCATTTGCTTTTGAATGTGCAGCGTTTCTGTATATGCTGCACGTTTTTCTAAATGTATGTCGTTTCATCAGTTGCTGATTGTTTGACCCCTACCGGCCACCGTACACATGAGTCACAGAGTTGATCAGGTTAATTAAATATATTATATCTAAAATTACACATCATGATTTTTTTTAATCAACAAAGTAACAAGTGAAACTGAAGAAAAAACATTGAGGAATAAATGGAACAGAATTAGAATCTGAAATGTGATTGTGTTAAAGTATAAAGTAACAAAATAGAACCAATTAAAAAAGTTAATTTAAAAATAATCTTTAGTTAGGCTAAATGTATGTTTCCTTCATGCAAGCATTACTGTGTGCCTGAAGGGAAACTAACCCTACCTTACATGCAACCTATTTTCCACAAATTACTTCACTACTTCATGAGATCAGATTTCATGATAATGTAACATTAGCACACCTGACTGTGACAATTTGACGCTTAGTGTGAACTAGGGCTGTCAGCAGGTGAATTGTTTTAGATTAATTGAGGTCCCAAATTAATGCAATCTGATGATATTTTGTCCCTTTGGTCACACTGTGGATAAGCCTCCGTCGTGTCTCTCTGTAGGCACAGTGATGGAAAGAACAACACAGCTGCGTCTTTGAATGTCTCATTTCAATTGTAGACAGCTCAGTTTAAAAGTCAAATGTAATATCCACCGTTTGACATCAACATTTCACTATTCTTACTGTTCATTTTAGCTGTTATATTTGGTTTTTGACCTGTAACGAGTTGGCTTTTTCTGATCCACAAGGTGATCCTTACTTTATACCAAAATAAAAGCAGGGTCGAATTCAAACAGCAAGTACTCTCAACTTAAGACAGTACAAACATTTAAAATAAATAAAACTTGTGTTAATAATCTGTGACTAACTTCAGTGTCTTCTAGAAGGATTCATGATAAACCTAACAGAGTCTGTTTCCCCTTTTTGTTGTTTTCATCCAGTACCAGAGGAGGACTCACCATGTGCCTAAAAGGATTTATGAGTAACCATGTCAACATGACACTTCTGAAGACCTGTGTCATCCTTCTCCTTCTGACTGTGTTGTTCTTTGTACTAAGAAACATGGACCTGCTGCAGGTGAGAACTGGGATTAGTGGCAACACTTTGAAGATGGGCTGATGATTACAGGGGATTATTTTCAACAGTGTCTTTCAATGTACTCTTCACAACATTCATGGTTTTTATTTGCAAATAAACACAATTTCACTTGAAGGTTATGTTGCTGAAAACATTTTGCTTAGTGATTCTCTGAATCACTGGAGGATGGGATAATGGGGTGAAAAGCTGTGAATGCATTAATGACATACACACATACTTGATGCCATCCCTGCATAATTTGCACCTTGGGCCACCTGTCACAAAAAGTCTGAACACGACCTTGCTAACAAAAGACATCAACTTCAAGAAACAGAAAATGTTTTACTTTATTGAGTAGTTAAAAGGTCAAATGTAAGGTCAGTTATAAAAGGTTTATAATGCTCTGTAGAACAAAAAAAGCAACATTAGTCACCCCTGTCCACTTTTTGGACCCATTTAAACCCACTACAATAATTATTTTTGAACTTATGGCCATAGTAGCATAGCATAAGTTTTGTTGTTATAGGCAATCAATCTGTAGACCATACTTCAAATTTGTAGATTTTACCATTTTTTTATCACATTTTTAAATTTTAGCCCAACAGCACAAATACATGCATTTTTTCTAGTAACCACAAGGAACAGTGTTGAAGCTCATACAGCCCATAATAATAAATGAGTTGGACTAAAATGATATGTGAATGTAAATGTGGTTGTCAGAGTGATGTATGTGTGTAAAATTAAGTTAGTGTCTGTGCATATGTGTGTATGCATGTGTGCAAATGGAGTAAAAAAAATGATATTGCCAATTCTTTGAAGTAGTTTGTGTGTCTGTGGTGTGTGTGCGTGTATGTTTGTGTGTGTGTATTGTGTGCCTGTGTGTGTGGGAGGGGTCATGTTTCTCAGGTTGTTTTTTCACTTTCAATCTGAATTATGTTTCTTATAGTGCTTTCACACTTCTGCAAAAATTTTCACTCATACTTCACCCGGAGTTTCTCCTCCAGCCTTATTTTAGTTTAGAGAGGCAACCTTGACACCTTGACTTTGATCTCAACTCTAAAACAATCGACAAATATTTGTGATGTAATATACAGTCAAGGACTCTGTGAATGGGGAACTAAACACAGATTTTTAGATGTACAATGCATCAAAGATGCACCTGCAGAGCAAACCGTGAAAAGGCAAAATTTGTTTTGAAAACAACCTCTACACGTTTATGCAGATTCAGTTGCAGCCACATAAATACATGCACCTTGTGGTACTGGTCATTTCACTCCTGAAACCATGAAAACATATACAACACAGGAAGCTTTGGAGCGAATGATGCTGGTCGTTGGCCTTTGCCAGGGTTGCCTCTTGTCACTGCTTATGTTTGCGGTTTTCATGGACAGGATCTCAATGTGCAGCCGAGGGGAAGAGGGTTTCCAAATGTGAACGTCAGAATAAGATCGCAGATTTATTTCTTGTTCAAAGTTATCCTACATTATTTGTTTGGGAATTAGATGGGGGGGAGACTTTATAGGATCATAATAATGACTAACATATTGGTGATCATATCGAAACAACAATGGTCTTTTTACATACCTTGAAGTCACTTTGATTAGAAATTGCTTAAAGTATTTATTCATCATTTTATTATTGTGTCAACGTTTTGGACATTGGGTGCTATGTGTCGCATTTTGGTTATCAATGACATGTCCCAGACTGGCATCCAGAAAATAATTTCCCATCTGGCACTTATTGTGCAGGAAATAATTTTTATTTACCTTTGAAAAATCGGTGATGGTGTGTATACAAAGTGGTAGTGAAAGGGTTATAAGTGTGAAAATGAATGAAAATGAGAGTTATGGTTAGGGCAGAAGCTAGTTAATAGATTGAAGTAACTTTGATTAGAAATTGATAAAAGCATGTAATCATTTTTAGCTGTTTAATTTCTGTGTCCAATTTTTGGACATTGGGTGCTATGTGTAACATTTATTTTAGGGGCGCCTGAGTTCAAGAATTATCTGAGCACAGTTCTTGTTGTTGTTTTTTTAAACAACAACAAAATATGATCATATCAATAGCTTTAATCCTGTTGGATTACTTTACTACCGGGACCTGATGATATCAGGGAGGTATCATGACTTTTTTAATGTTCAACTGATCTTCAGAAAAGATTTAGGGCCCAGTCTTTCTTTTGGGGTGCATAGTCCCGCATAACGAATCATGCAAATAACTTTTCAAGTCGAGTTTTCATATTGTTAATTATTACAACCCTGATTCCTAAAAGTTGGGACACTGTGTAAAATGGAAATAAAAATAGGTGATTATAGAGGTCAGATCTTAAGTCCTTCACTCACCTGTGGTAAGTGTAGCCTCGGTCAGGAAGAGTTGATGTCAACAGACTGTGGCTAACTTTCATCAGGTGTTTCTACCCTCTTCCTCCTGACTGTCTCCTCTCTCCAACAAACAAGAGGCTCTCTCAGCCACCTCCCCCATCCTGCGGTCTGCAGTCTTCCTCTCCTTTCCTGTCACACCCATGGCTGTGATAATCCTCTACACTGACTGAGCCAGGAATCCTCTACATCTGACTTCGATTGGGAATAGCCACGCCTGCCAACCTTTTCCCCAACAGTCTTGCAAAAGGTCTTGGTATTTTGCGCTCTTTGTTTCAAAGGCAAGGTCGTAGACTTCTTCCCAATGTTGGCTTCTTTTGAATATGGCGTCTCTTGAGTCTCTCCTGCTCCAAGGTGTTAGCTAGTGTCATGAGCACCTTGTCATGGCGCCATCTGTTTGGGTTGTGGTGGTCACTGGGAGGTCATCCATAAAACCTCTTTTTGGGGGTTGTCATATGTCCAACTCCATTCTTGGCCCTCAAACATCTTTCCCTGCAGCTGTTATAGGGAGGTTGTGCAGCCAGTAAAAATACCCTTTTCCAAGTCTTATCACAGAGTTGTCAACTGGTCTGTTCGGAACCGTAACTGGATGACTCAAAGTAGCTGGTGATAATTTCATTGATGTGCTCGGGGATGTGGTTGTGGTCTAATGCTGCGTAGATGAAGGCATGATGAAATGATCCGTATATGCGTTTGCCAAATCATACCACACCACTGTCAGGTTGTCCTTGCCTGCTTTGGCCTCCGGGATCATTTTGACTGATGTGTGTTCCAGGCACCTGCATCCACAGACACCTGGTATCCCACCTTTCTGTACAGATAGGCTAGGATAGTACTTTATTGATTCCCAGAGGGGAAATTTGGGCGTTCCCTCAGCTTTCTTCAAGCATGATGGAATACTGCCTTTTTTCCAGATCCTCACAACAGCTTCCATAGCCTTGTAAGGAGCATCTCGCACTAATTACATACTTTGTAGGGTATACCGCTAGGTCCGGGGGCAGATGCTGTTCTGTTCCGGCCTTCTTCTGATGATGATTTGTTAAAGGTTGAAACACCATTTCAGATTCAAAAGTGAGTAACATGATTGGGTACAAAAAGAACATCGCAGAGTAGCCCAATCTTTAAAAACATTTTTTTTTGTTTTTGAAGATTTATTTTTGGGCTTTCTGTGCCTTTATTGTAGGATAGTGGATAGAGTCGGAAATCAGAGAAGTAATTTAAGGACCTTTCCGATAGAAAAGGAAAGCTGTCATTAAAAGTAACCCATGAACACCAAGATTCCTTCAAGTGTTTGTGTCGACTTGTCCCCACCCCCCCAACGCTGTACACCTAGGGGAAACACTGAACAAGGTACTCGGGCCAATTTCTTCACCCCTGTTCCTCTTGAAATTTAAATATTGGAATTTGTGTTTAAGGCCCATTTCTGGTGCATGATTAACCCATCACTTATATAAACCTGGTCTAAAGTCAATAGTGCAGTGTTATATTTTTAAAGCATACCTTGTTTGATAGAAAGATGTCATACAGAATCACATTTGAAGAGTGGAGTGTGAAGAGTGTCCAACCAGGGCCTGGTTTATCTAAATGTCTTCCATCAAATTAGCAATGTGGCCAGAGGTAGACAATCTAGTTGAAGAAAAAAAAACATGTTATTTGGTTGTGCCACCATTATGCAATGGAACTTAGAAAAAGTGGAATGGAGCAGGCCGTGTCAATCATGCACTTAAGATCAAAAAATGTAAACTACCCTCATCTTTCTTCAGTTTATTTTATCTTACGAAATTTGTTTGATGCCTCTCTGTCACCATCTCTCTTTTTTTAACCCCTTGCCAGCTAAATTATGAAGAAAACTTTGGCATCGTCCTCAAGAAAGTGACCTCTGCTCCTCGCACTGTTCCTCGCACTGTTCCTCACACTGACAACTTCTGCACCTTCGAGCCGCTGTCCTTGGCAGATGCTAAGGAGGAACGCATGTTATTAGACTCCATTGCTTGGCCTGAAACTCCTCTTCTGCAAGCTCCTTTTTTATTTGACCAGACAAGTGATCCCGCCCACAGCATTTTCACCATTCTCCCAGGGAGGGGTGGAGTAGACCGGCATGTAGGAGACCAGCTGGAAGTTATGGTACAAATATACGACTTCCAAGGTAACCCCAAGAAGTCTGGAGGAGATGTCTTACTTGCTCGGTTGCACAACAGGGCACTTGAAGCAGGTGTGGCTGGACGAGTGGTGGATCACCTTAATGGCTCCTACTCTGCTGTATTCCCTTTACTCTGGGAAGGAAGTGCACATGTTGAGGTATAGTTCAAGGCTTTCTACTAAAATGGTATTGTAAAACAAGTGATGGTAAAGGAATCACCTATTGCAATGTGATTGTCCTGTAGGTCATTTAATTAATGGAATCGAAACCATTTTCCCTGACTTACTTTTGCCAACAAACAACAACATAAAAAGTAAAAAAAAAAAGACATTGTGGAAGTTTTAAAAACTGCAGTTCCTCCAGTTACCTCTTGAGGCAGTCAATTCAATTAAAATAGCTTTATTGGCATTAATGTGTAAAATATATTACCAAAGCATATAACAACACATAATACTATAATAATAGTAATGAAAAGTAATAAGCAATTAAATATTCTAATAATGAAAAAAAAGTGTCATTTATTATTTTATAGTGTTGCATGTGTATGAGTGTATTTGTGCCTTTGACTGTGTGTGTGTGTGTGTGTGTGTGTGTGTGTGTGTGTGTGTGTGTTTAGTCACACACTCTAATGACTTAATCCCCATTGATTCCTGTGTTAAAATGCCCATCTTTACCAGTTTTGTACAAAATGGTATTCCTCATTTCTGGACTACTTTACATTGAGGGAATGTATTCACCATAAGAGTTACATGTATTAACTCCTCAAAGATAGTCTAGCTTTTTTCTAAAAAATAAATATATATACTTGCCACCTGCATACATGTGTGGTGGTGACTGTGCCTGCAGAGGCCCTGTCCTATGCCTGTATTTTAATGGGTTTTTTTTGGGGGGGGGGGGTTTCCCCAAGTCAATGTCAGGGTGTAGGAATTAGGTGTTTAGGAATGGAAAGGAATTCAGTGATTGAACGCGATTTTAAACAGGCAAACATGACGGACGTGGACATAGTGACAAAGAAGAGAAAATACTACCATAGTAAGGCGAAACACTGACTGGCAATACGTCAGGGTGATTTATTTATGCACACACTCAGGATATTGATTTAAAGTACAAGACGCTTTCAGAACTGCATTAAAAGTACTAATAAGTTGAAATTGATACTAAGGTAGATTGTGAATTGTTTGATAGAAAACAGGCAAATCTATTGTTTGAGAAGATGGCTGCCTACAGTGGTAAGAAAAAAAAGTTATACCGGGCTCCTGATAGCCGAGCAGTTATACACATGCCCCCTTTACAGAGGAGATGGTCCTCTTTGTAGCAGCCTGGGGGGGAATGTGACCTTGGCTCATTGCCGAATGTCATCCCCCTCTACATCCTCCCAACATTTCCTGTCTGTTGTCATCTGTCCTATCTACTAAAGGCGAGACAGGTGAAAAAATATGACTTTAAGTTCAACTTTCCAGCTAGTAGAGAGTTTACCATTTCCTTCAATCTTATCGTTTACATTAAATAAATTATTAACTTCAGTCAGCTGACACCAAAAATAGAAATTAATTATCTTGAAAACATTGTTTTAACAATCAAATTATACACATAAAAAATAGCATGCAAAGGGTATATGCTATACCTTTAAAGCTCTTGTGTTTTGTTTTATCAGGTGACGCTTGTCCACTCAAGCGAGGCTGTCACAGTTCTGCACAGGCTGAATAGAGAACATCCTGAAAGGGTTCTCTTTAAAAGCCTCTTCCGCTCAGGTTCAAGCTCTGAAACTACCTCCTGTAATGTTTGCCTACGTCAAACCAACCAGCCACAGTGCAACTACTCTGACCTCCGTACAGGCGAGCCTTGGTTCTGCTACAAGCCAAAGAAGCTGAGCTGTGATGACAGGATTAACCACATGAGAGACGGATTCAATGTAAGACTCAAGGACAAAGAGGAGAAGCTTTTCCAAAGGTGAGGGAGCACAGCAGTAGAAAAGCTGCATCTAGTTTTGTAATGACTGTAAGTATATAGTATGTGTCACCTGCTGGAAAATGTTGTGTTTGTAACTACAGGTGGGAAAGATGAAATCTTAAGATGTTTATAGTGTAAGATAATACCTACCAAAATACTTAATCTGAACAATTAAAGTTGACACTCATCAACAAAACTATGAAGTGTATATTTTCAGTCCAAATATGGAGGCAGAGTAATTTAATAAAACTAAAGTGTTACCATTTGTTAAATCACGTTTGACATTTACATAATGTAGTGTGTTTAGAAGATTCTTAATAATGGGAGTTTTTTCCCCCCAGCAAAGTCAACCTGAAAGTCTTCATTCACTCTTCAGGACCGGCCAATGTCATGGTGCTGCCTCCAATGAAAGGTAAAGCACAACTTTTCTACTTTCACCAGAGAGATATTTTAAAGATATCCATGTGAACTTGAGAAGAAAAATGGTTTGGTAAAAATAAATAAAACCTTCCTCTTTGTATTCCAGCCAGAGCATTGGCGGAATGAAGTACTACACAATAAAAAAATAAAGTGACAATAGCTGTTTATCTCTTTGCCTTGTAGAAAAGATATCCCATATAAAGAAAAAATAAATAAACTAACCAGATTCTATCTACAAAACTGAGATAGAGCTGCAAGCATTTATTTCATTTACGCTCAAAACAGGATTTATTTTAAGTACTATTAAAGAGGACATATTATAGCCCTTTTCAAACAGTCCCCTGTGGTCTAAATGAAACATCTGTGCTGTGCTTCGGTCAAAATATAACATGAATCAAGCACCAGAGGAGGTTTGTGACCCTGTAGAAACCAGCTCTCTCAGAACGCTCCGGTTTGGTGTGTGTGTCTCTTTAAATGCAATGAGCCGCCTTGAGTTTTCCTGGTAGACATCAATCCTCTGTAGAAAGACTTAAAATGGCAGACCTGCGCAAAAGTTTTGTTCTAGGCTGGGGATGGAGTCCATGGGTGGAGATATCAGGGGTAGGGAGGGTATTCTTTTTTTTTTTACCAGAATCCAGCTTTTGACATCACAAGCTGAGAAAATTTGAAACGGAGCATTATTCTCTGTCTTGTAAGACTTATGCAGACTACAAACAAAGGACGGGATGGATTTATTTCATATTTTGTGGGTCAGTAGACTCTCAGGTTACCCAAATATATGTTCAAAAACACTGTACAAGTGGATTTGTCATAAAATGTCCCCTTTAAAAATACTAAACTAATTAACATCTGTAAATATTTAGCTTTCAATAATCAACATTTTCTTATAAAATGAATTTGGTATCATTTACCTTAACCACAATAAACATGTGCATTCGAGACATACACTGTCCTGCTGAGCACTTTAATGCATATTTTTCTGCTGCTCAGACAAATCCAATAAATACACTTATCTGCACTGGAAAAAAGCTAAAACTGAGTCTTGGGTAAAAATTTGAATGAATACTTTTTTGTGTTATATTATGATGTTGTCTCAAGTGAAATAAGCAAGGTAAAGGAGAGACCATGTTTTGGTCTTTTTATGGGATCTGTTACATGACAAAACAATGACTTTAATAACCAAAAGCTTGATCAATATGTCTTAGGGCAACCTGAGGTCGATCAAGGCAGTGGGAAGTCTGGACTCTCTGGGTATTACTACCAGGGTGTGTGGCGATCACTAGGTGGCACCAAAGTCCACCAATTCAACAACTCCTCTGCCATCAGCCAGTGTCTGAAAGGAAAGGTGGTCCACATGTATGGAGACTCCACCGTCAGGCAGTGGTTTGAGTACTTTGATGCTTCACTTCCAGGTAGTTGATTCACAGTAATTTCAGGTGAAAGTTTATTATTTATATAACAGCTAAACTTGTTTCTTCTGTCATACTTTCAGATGCTAAGGAGATTAACCAGAATAGTCCGAAGCAAACTGGACCTTACATGATATGGGACAATGCAAAAAACATCTTGGTAACATACCGTGTCCATGGTCCTCCTCTTAGTTTTATCTACATCCCAACCAGTGAGCTGCGTTACATTGCAAATGAAATTGACGGGTTGGTAGGTGGCACCAACACAGTTGTAGTTTTTAGCGTCTGGGCCCACTTCAGCCCTTTCCCAATTGAGCTCTACATCAGACGACTTCAGAGCATCCGCAGGGCGGTGATTCGTCTGTTGAACAGGGCTCCAGACACGCTGGTGGTCATCAGGACTGCAAACCTCAGAGGTTTAACACCTTCTGAATCGTTAAACTACAGTGACTGGTACGCACTACAGCTGGACAAGGTGCTCAGAGCTGTGTTCAAAGGATTTAATGTTCGACTAGTGGACGCTTGGGAGATGACTCTGGCCCACCACCTGCCTCACAACATTCACCCAGGCCGTCCTATTGTTAAGAATATGATTGACATTCTCTTGTCCTACATATGCACCAAATAGGGCTAATAGATGTGCATTTGTTCAGAGAGAGAGTTAATATCTCAATCAATTAATCTTTATTTGTATAGAGCTAATTCATACCAAATGTTATCTCAAGACAATTTACCAAATAGTAGGTTAAAGGCCTTGCTCTTTGTTATCTCAAAAGACCCAGTATTAATCCATCACAAGAAAACACAAGGAAATCGCCTCCTGAAACCAGAAATACAACATTGCATTGACTCCTGCTGCCATTTCCCTCTTCATCTGCCACGGAAAAGCTGCCCAAATCTGTTGAACAGAATAGCCAGGGCAGCTGTGGCTCAGTTGGTAGAGTCGTCGCCTCTCAACCGGAAGGTCGAGGGTTGAGCAACATGTTTGATGTGTCCTTGGGCAAGACACTTAACCCTGAATTGCTCCTGCTGCTTCAGCGGCGGTGTATGAATGGGATTAGGTGGTGTAAAAGTGTAGTGTAGTCGGAAGACTAGAAAAGTGCTATATAAGCTCATCTTACCATTGAAGATCAACCTTGCAACAATCACCAGGAAAGTGATCCCAGTGTAAGAGGCTTTTGTTGGGGCAGAAATAGTTTTAGGAAGTGTTTGTTATGGTAACAACTGATAATTGTCCTGTTATCTGTTGTTAGCTGCTACATTTCTTTTATTGTTGCTGAACTGCTGTGTTCGCCTAACTGTGTGTTTTATTCACCGCTGTGCTAGCTTCCCATCAGAACGACCAGTGTACCCGCCGCTGAATCAAAGTCCGGCCACTGGCTTTCTGGTGTGTAAGTTATAGTTACTGAACTTATCTCGGAGAGTTCAAGAAGGCCGAGCCACACGGCTCCCTTTGTTCTTTGTCCACCATTTTATCCCCATGTGACATCACCACATGGCTTTTTCTCATTCTCTCACTCTAACTCTCTCTCTCTCTCACACACACACACACACACACACACACACACAACTACACTTTTACACTTCTTCCACAAGCCTTGCATGATAATGTTTGTTTGCTTAGATTAGTTTATAATAGTTCTTTTTTTTTATAAAGTTCATCAATTTTGGATTGATGTTGCTTTGTTTAAATAAATTCTGTTATAATTTTAAGAGAGCAGTTGTTTGTGATTACTGGTGTATTTACATTGTGATATAAGCTGGGTGCGAGGGCTTTGTGTACGGATTTCACGCCTTCAATTTATTAAATATAGTTATTAATAATATTAGTAATTAAGTAACTAATTTGAGACTGATCTGAGTGATATTTTGGTTATATTTCCCTGATTACAGGGTGGTGCCCCAAACGAGATTAAACATAGTTTAATGATATTGTTATTTAATTATTAATAATTCTATATAAGTATTAAAGAATATAACCAAAGTTGACTTGATACAACCCCAACACTTTCTTGAGGAAGATGAAAAATTAATCTGACAAGGGGTCGAAAAAAAGGAGGATGGTTACAACGATGTATCAAACAAATGGACTAATTTAAACTAAAAGAGGATGGAAGATTTTTCAAATACACTGCCATGATCTCTACACAAGAAAAAAAGTTACAGGATTGCAAGGGATTTAATATGTGGATGTCAGTGGACAAGAAAACATCGACCGCATCTTGACTTCACAAAGACAAGCCACTCTGCAATGCTCTTCCATCAGCTGTTATTTAAAGCATTTTACAACTTTTATACTATTTTGTTGCCACTGTCCCAACTGTTTCAAACATGTCTTCACCATCAAATTTAACTACAATTTATTATTAAATGGAAAATGACTTCCCCTCCCAGTCTTTTCTGTGGATAATTGATGCACCGTGCTCCGGCATCTGGCAAAAATAGAAGCCTTGTGTAACTGCTACGGATTGCTCCGGACTGGCCGAGCTGAGACAGTGGAAGCTGGTGGAATTTGGCCGTCAGACACACTCTGGCTCAGCATTGAAAAAAGTTTTTGTTACTCCCCAACAGGCCTTAGCTTTCATAGACGTCCCATTAGGGGACATTCAAATGGTTAAATGGACCAGAGTCACACCAAATATGTGGACGAAAGTAAAAGCATCTTTTGGTTTGCAATCTCGGAACTAACTTACATTGAATTTATAAAGGGTTTTACTCCCTTCCATACAGATGCAGGATTTAGGAAATTATCAGAATATGAACTCACTAAGCTACAGCAACTCCACAGGGATAGAAGTCTAAAATTTGAACAGTTAAATAGGAATTCACACTTCCTAACACTGATTTCTTTATATATTTACAGTTCAGGACATTCTCCACTAAGCATAAAGAATGGAATAAAGTCTTATACCCACTTGAATTGAGGAGTTTCTGTTTATAGCATCATAAACAGAAACATGAAACTAACTGATGTTGTGATGGTTTTGGTTACTCTTCATGAATTGATTTTCTCCCATTAAATGCTGTTCAGGCATCCTTTAGGAAAAAACTGAGCTCATCAATCAGTTTTAGCTCATCAAACATGTTTTTCCTTTTTTCAACAGGAACACTCAAAAACTCAAAGACTTTATATTATTATATTCAAAACTTAAATTTAAATGGATCTCTCCACCCCAATTGACATGTGAAAACTGGAAATGTGATTTTGAAAGGGGAAGAATTCTGATCGTTGTTTATGCACTACAAGATAAATAAATAAAAATGTTTTGCATTATAGAGTTGCGTGATGTCCACTCTAGTGGACACTTCTGTAACTTCAGAATTACTATTATTAACAAAATTAAAAAAACATATTCAACATTTCATGTCTTAAGAAGTCACAGTGCAGAATCAATTGTCACATTTTAAGAGTATTTAAAGTCTAACTAAATCACATTTGACCTTTTAACTGCTTAATTATGTAAATACCTGTGATTCTTTTTTTTTATTGCATGCAGGGATGGCATCAAGTTTGTGTGCATGTCATGTATGCATTTTCCCTGCTGTCTCCAATGAGTATTTATTTAATTACTACTAGCAATAAAGTATCATTAAGATGTTATTTTCTGTGAAAATGTCATAACTTTAAAGACTTACACGGAAAACACAAGTTTTCCCAGTTTGAATCTTCAAGGAATATATTTTTTTTAAATGTATTTGTTAGGGACAGTGCATATTATTAAACAGCTGTAACAATTACAGCTGTAAAAAATTATAGCAGAAGTGCTAGTTTCCATCTGTTGTCCCTAGTCAGGTAACAGAGAAAGATAAAATACAAATACAAAGGCACGAGTGACACAAGACAATAATAGAGTTTAAAGGTGGTCACAGATTTGGTTTTCTTTTATCCACTGTTTGAGTTGCGTTTTGAAGGTTGCATATGTTTGTGAGTCTCTTATTGTGAGTGGGAGAATATTCCAATATTCAGTTCCTTTGACTGACAGAACAGTTTGTCCGAATGTAGTGCGTCTGTATGGGACCTCACAGTCTCCTCGGGCTGTGGCCCTGTTGCCGATCCCACTGGCAGACTTCAGCTTTATAAAGTCCTTCAAAGGAAGAGGAGCAAGTCCGTGCAAAGTTTCATATATAAAACATGCATTTTTAAAATGGACAAAATCATGAAAATTTAGTAAATTATGTTTATCTAAAACAGTGCAATGGTGAAATGAAAATGGCTTTTTGTCAAAGATTTTTATGGCCTTTTTAAAAAGAGATTGTATTGGTTTAAATGTTGTGCCAGCAGAAAGTGACCATGCGGTTATACAGTATTCAATATGTGAAAAAATCATCGAGTGTAAAAACATTCGAGCAGCATTGATAGTCATGAAGGATCTTATCTGTCTAAAACTGTTTATATTAAAATTTACCGTCTTTGTTAATTGTTTGATGTGTTTTTTAAATGTTAATGTTGGGTCCAATGTTAGGCCTAAATATTTCAACTCATGAGCTAGACTAAGCTCTACACCTTCCAGGTAAACGCCGGACTGCTGAAGGCTGGTTGGCTGTTTAGTGAACATCATGCAGACCGTTTTCTTTGCGTTTAATTGAAGACATGAATCTTTGACCCAGCTTTGCATTTGGGTCATGGCTGTTGTTAAAATTTGTGAAACTTCATGGGTATTTCTGCCCTATGTAAAAACAACGGCATCGTCAGCATATATTTGAATGTTTACATTTTTACACACTTCCGGAAGGTCATTTATATAAATAGTAAATAAAATAGGTCCCAAAATACTGCCTTGTGGGACCCCTGTTGGACAGTCAAGGTAAGAGGATTTGGTGCCAGAGATGGACACGCATTGTTTTCTAATTGATAAGTATGATTCAAACCAGAGTAGAGCTTCCTGGGAAAAAAGTTAATTTTGACATAAGAACACTATGGTTGACGGTATCAATTGGCCAGTAATTTGCTTGAGATTTGTTCTATCCTTCTTATCATCCCAGTTAATATTCAAGTCACCCATGATAATCAACTCTTTGTCTAAGTTACAATAGTCCAGAAGAAGTTCCAGTTGATCATAAAAATCTATCTTTGCAGATGGCTTCCAGTAAATACAAACTACAATAAATGACATTTCAGATTAAAGAGAAATAGTCACACACATACATTCAAGTCCAACTTCACTAGGCCATTCAATTTGCTCACATTTTAAGGTGTTTTAATGTATAAGAGAACCCCCCCACCCCTGCCCTTACCCCTGTCTCTTCTAAAGGTGTTGTATCCAGGTATATTTATTACAGCTTCTGGAGAGGAGCGAGTGAGCCATGTTTCTGTCAGTCCTAAAAAGTCAACATTAGAATTGCCTAATATATGTTGTAGTTGTTCCCGTTTTTGAGTCATGCTCCTGATGTTTAAGTGTCCCCCAAATAAGCCACCGGGCTTGCACTTTGGATCCCAGACTGTTTTAGCTTGATAGAGTGTTTGAAATAATTTTGTAGCGCGATGCTGTTTCATTACTGGGTTCCTCAGTTTGATATCCTTGCACTGCTGGTGGCGTGAATCTGCCAGTTGTGGTTGTAGCCCGGCTGGCTGTGGTTGTAGCCTGGCTGGCTGAGGTTGTAGCCCAGTTAGCTGTGGTTGTAGCCCTGCTAGCTGTGGTTGTAGCCCTGCTAGCTGTGGATGCAGCCCTGCTAGCTGTAGTTGTAGCCATGCTAGCTGTGGATGTAGCCCTGCTAGCAGTAATTGTAGTCATGCTAACTGTGGATGTAGCCCTGCTAGCTGTGGGTGCAGCCCTGCTAGCTGTAGTTGTAGCCATGCTAGCTGTAGTTGTAGCCATGCTAACTGTGGTTGTAGCCCTGCTAGCTGTGGCTGCAGCCCTGCTAGCTGTAGTTGTAGCCATGCTAGCTGTGGATGTAGCCCTGCTAGCTGTAGTTGTAGCCATGCTAACTGTGGCTGTAGCCCAATTAGCTGTGAAGGTTTAGCACCTTCATTGAAGGTCCAGGATTTATTTCAACATCACCAGCCAGGAGCAGTATTATCAGAAGATGTACAATTCCCAAGAAAGGTTTAGGTTTGTTCAACTGTTCATGTTTACCTGAGGGTGGCCTTGCACGTCCATTGTCCAGTCGTCTTGTGAAGAGAAGGTGTTGACTTTTCTTGGCTGGGTAGAGGACTTGGTCACCATTTTTATCCATTTTTGGTGTAAGTGTTAGGCACAAGAGTAGAGAAAATGCACAAACAGTAAAGATACATGCAGATGACAGATTTCAGACCAGGAGGCAGAGCTGCAGTCTTACACGCTTCTCTGCGCCCCCCTTAGATCTGTCTCCCAGTCACTATAGTTGTAATTCTGAATCGAACTGTAGTTATACTATAGGTACTGTGTCTGTCCCCCGGCCCAGACCCGTTTTTATAAGTCATCCAAACGGCGTAAATCGTCAAAATCTCATCAGAATCAAGACTACGAATATGATTTTGCTAAAAAACCAGAAGATTCACTGCAGACTTTTGAACATTAGGTCCTTAGCATCCAAATCTCTTTTAGTGAATGATCTGATATCAGATCAGCATATTGATCAACTCTTTTTTTGACTGAAACCTGGCTGTGTCAAGATGAATATGTTAGTTTGAATGAATCCACTCCTCCCAGGCATTTTTGTACTCATATACCTCGAGACACCGGACGAGGTGGTGGAGTAGCAGCTATTTTTAATTCTGGACTTCCAGTTAACCCTCGACCAAAGCTGAAATTTTCTTCTTTTGAAAGCCTTGTTCTTAGTTTTTCACATCCAGTCTCAAGAACCTTTCAGCCAGTTCTAGTTGTTGTAGTTTACCGTCCTCCTCTGAGCTTCTATCAGAATTTGCAGAATCTTTATCATATTTAGTCCTTAGCAGTGATAGAATAATTGTTGTAGGTGACTTCAATATCCATGTGGATGTTGATAATGATAGCCTGAGCACAGCTTTCATGTCACTATTAGACTCTGTTGGTTTCACACAGGGTGTAAACGAACTTACTCATCGTTTCAACCACACTCTGGATCTTGTTTTAGCTTATGGCATTGAAATCCATAACCTTACAGTTTTCCTAGAAAATCCTCTTCTATCAGACCATTTTTTTTTATTACATTCAACTTTGTCCTACCAGAATTACCTCTGCTCGGAAGAGGTGTGCTCTCTAGAAGTTTGTCGGATAGTGCTGTGGCTAGATTTAAGGAAGCTGTTTTTGATTCAGTACCGTGTTTCAACCCAGTTGGAAACTCTTATGATAGCTTTAGTCCCTCTCAGCTAGATCAGTTTGTTGAAAGTGCAGTGGATTCACTGAGAGTTACTCTTGATTCGATTGCACCCCTGAAACACAAGGTTGTCAAGCGGCGGAGAGTGGCTCCATGGTTCAAATCAGAAACCTGTACTCTAAAACATTCGTCGCGCAATTTTGAAAGAATATGGCGCTCGACCAAAACGGTAGAATCTCGTTTTTTTCTGGCAGGATAGTCATAGAAGATATATGAAGGCTCTACGTCACGCTCGAGCTGCCTACTACTCCTCTCTAATCGAGGAAAACAAAGGCAATCCTAGATACCTTTTCAGCACTGTAGCCAGGCTGACAGAGAGTCATGGCTCCATTGAGCCTTGTATTCCTCTAGCCCTCAGCAGTAATGACTTCCTGAGCTTTTTCAACAACAAAATTCTAGACATCAGAGACAAAATTGGTAACCTCCTGCCCTTACCTGGTGCGGATACATCTGATACAGTAGAGACAGTTCCAGGACCAGATATTAGTCTCAACTGTTTTTCTCCAATCGACCTTTCAGAGCTATATTCCATTTTTTCTGCGTCAAAACCGTCAACCTGTCTTTTGGACCCAATCCCAACCAAGCTGTTTAAGGAAGTTTTTCCCTTGGTTAGCAACTCTATATTAGTTATGATCAATCCGTCTTTACTGGCAGGCTATGTACCCCAGGCATTTAAAGTAACAGTAATCAAACCTCTACTTAAAAAGCCTACTCTGGATTCAGGAACTCTGGCTAACTACAGGCCTATATCCAACCTTCCTTTTCTCTCGAAGATCCTGGAGAAGGTGGTAGCTAAACAGCTGTGTGACTTTCTCCATGACAACAGTTTATTTGAGGAGTTTCAGTCAGGATTTAGAGTCCACCATAGCACTGAGAGTGCACTAGTTAGAGTTACAAACGATCTACTTCTAGCTTCAGACAGGGGACTTCTGTCTGTGCTCGTCTTGTTAGGTCTAAGTGCTGCCTTTGACACCATTGACCATCGGATCCTGTTGTATAGACTGGAGCATTTGCTTGGAATTACAGGGACTGCTTTAAGTTGGTTTGAATCCTACTTATCAGACCGATCTCAGTTTGTACATGTTAATGATGAGTCCTCTATGCACACTAAAGTTTGCCATGGAGTCCCACAAGGTTCAGTGCTTGGACCAATTCTCTTTACATTATATATGCTTCCTCTGGGAAATATTATGAGGAAACACTCCATACAGTTTCATGGTTATGCAGATGATACTCAGCTGTATGTATCAATGAAGCCCGATGGCACCAGTCAGTTATGTCAGCTAGAAACGTGCCTTAAGGACGTTAGGACCTGGATGACCAGAAATGTTTTGCTACTTAACTCAGACAAGACTGAAGTTATAGTGCTAGGCCCTAAGAACCTCAGAGAGACTTTTTCTAGTGATTTGACTGTCCTTAATGACATCAGACTGACATCTAGCACCACTGTAAGGAATCTAGGAGTTCTTTTTGATCAAGATATGTCTTTGAGCTCTCACATCAGACAAGTTTCAAGAACAGCCTATTTTCACCTTCGTAATATATCCAAGATCAGGAATATCCTGTCGCAAAATGATGCAGAAAAACTAGTTCATGCATTTGTTACCTCAAGACTGGATTATTGTAACTCTCTTTTGTCAGGGTGCTCTGGCAAGTCCCTAAAGACTCTTCAACTGGTCCAGAACGCTGCAGCTCGTGTACTGACCAGAACCAGGAAATGGGACCACATCACTCCTGTCCTGGCTTCAGCCACATGGTGACCTTTTAGCCACATGGTGAGTCCTCTGGTACTGGATTAAAACAACAAAAAGGGGAAACAGACTCTGTGTTAAGTTTATCATATGAATTCTTCTTGAAGATACTTAACTCAGTCATAAAAACCTCTGAATATTTATAGTGTGTTATCATGTCTAGCTTTCAACATCAAACTAATCTAGTCAATCAAGAATGTGATAATTATATGTTGCCAAACAGGGAGTTTACCTCTAAATGGAGGACTATTTTTAACTAGATTTTAACTGAACATGTGCTTTTTAGCTGATGGGATCATAGATTGATAAAGTATGATATATGACATGGGGTTTTATATCAGAGCTTGAACTCAAACAGTGAAGAGTATCTCCTATCCCTAAAGTATCCAGTAACAAAACAAGTAAATGTGATACAGGGGTTCAATTAAAAACAAAAATCAGAAGCAAAGAGCTTAAAGCATGCAGCATAAAAGAGGTATAGAAAACGTTAAAAAATACCTTCAAAGTAGACACTAATAGAAACATGTTGTTTTCCCAGCATCTATAAAATTAAACAGAAGTTACACCCAAACAAAATAAAGATGAAGACGACGGCTACCCTTCATAAGATTTTCCTCCCTACATTCAACCATTGTTTAGATATCCAGTGATGTGTCAAAATCTGGACGATAATGAATAAAAACGCCAGCTCAAACAACAGATAACAAAGCAGTTTTACAGGAACTTTGCTCACTAACAGGTGAGCAGCATCCTTTCCCAGTTCACTGCCCTGGGTAAATAAAAAATAATAATTTACTATTAAAGGTCACAAATGCATAATATCTCCATCTTTTGTCTGCTCCACTCCTCCGAAAAATGGAGTTAATGTATTTACTGAGGTTCGGTAGCAGGATCACGCCTAAAACCACACCTGTAATTACCTGACAGCCTATTTACACCTGGTCACCTCACCACATCCCGTTTGTCTCAGATCCTTCTACCCACCCCCCCTTCCCTACTTCTCATCCATTCACTCTCCTTCCTCATCTGTTCCCTTGTTGTGGATTTTTCTGTTGGTAATAAAAGATCTCAAGTCAAAGTCTTTTGTCTTTGTGTATTTTATTGCATATAGTAAGAGTTGTTTTGCAAAAGGGGTAATCAGCTACAAAAGTAACATCAGTCACAAGTGCAAGATTCCCGGGGCAGTCCCGGTTGCAGAGCATATTTATACATTCACAGGGTGTAGGTATATTGCATATACATGAGTAATACATGGTCATTGGTTTCAGCTTGCCCTAGTGGCTACAGCTTCTTCTAGTTTGCCTGGTGATTTATCTATGCAAGCTTCTTTATAAGGTACCTGTTACCTCATTACCTCAGATAATGAGGAGGGTACCTGTTGGAGATGCAGACCAAGGCCATACAGAGAAACAGTTTTTAATTGCTAAATGACGCACGAACATCTAAGTCTTTTAAGTTCAAGGATGACAGACAGACAGTATTTTTCCACTACACTCTCCTTCCTCATCCCTTCTCTCCCCCCTCATCCCTTCCCATCCAACTTGACACACGCCTCTCCCTCGTCTCTCTCACTTCAGGTACAGTCTGGGGCCGTAATCAGTTTGGGTGGATCCATACCTGAGACGGAACCCCCACTCTGAGTCTCTCGCTCGCCCGATCAACCTCCTAGACCAGCCTGAAAGACGATGGCCATCTCACACCTACACCCCTCTCATACACATACATCTGTCAATATATCTTACATTTACAATTCACATTAAATGTTCAAACTAATACTGTTGTGGCATGGTCCTTTCTAGTGAATTCAATCGTCAGTGTGATCAGGCTAGATGTTGACTGGTGAAAAAAAAAAAACAAGCCAAACAAAATAATCACCCTGACACACATGTTCATTTGTGAAATTCTCCTGTATGTGTAAACAAAACGTTGCCTCACATCTCGTCACCATAAGATAAGGGATTATCTGCCATCGTATGGTGATCGGCTAGCTGTTTTTGGATACTGCAAACGCAAGGAAAACGAACCAAGGAGTCGCAAGATGAAGGTTTTTGTGCGGCTTAGAGGAAAACTATCAAGAAGCAAGGGTGAGCATGTGCCTGAAAGAGAACATCACACTATTCCAAAGAACGCCCAAAAGAATCAGAGAAAAATTGAGATAGGATGGATGCATTTCAGAGAAGGAGGATTTGTGCAGGTACACACCAAAAAGGGCGGAGGGACCAGAAAAGAGAGTGTCTCAACGGAAAGTAAAAAAAAGAACTTGCTAGAAAAGGCTCTGCACTTGTTTTTTCCAGATGGAAAAATGCAGAAGGTACCCTGACTGATTTTGACATTGATTTGACCAATTTTCAGCAGCATTCATTGGACGATACTATCACAGTTGGAGAACTGTATGAAAAGACAAAGTTACCTCTCTTACGTTTCTATTTAACAATCAAGAAGCAAGACATACAGTGCACTTTAGGAAATGTCTTCAAAGTGCCATACCAACCCGGTATCATGCCAAAACGTGTAATAGACACGTTGGTCCACTAGAGGATGCGTGTCAGTGTCACGCATTGCCTGTCTTCAGCGTCAAATGTTCACGCCTGTGATCTGTGCCATACCAGCAGGGGGCGATAATTTACTCAATGTCAACATCCATCGCAGACAAAAGAGAAGCTTTTCAGTGTATTCCAAACCTCCTTCCTGTCAGGTAAGAGTAATTACCCGGGATTAACATTTATTATTAATTTATTATTAACCTAAGTTTGAAATATTTGAGGTTGCCTATGACTGTTTTTCATGCTAAATACATGTCGTTTGGTGGTAGAGAGCCAAGGTTATTAACATGAGAGGAAATTGAAGTAGTAACGTAATGAAAATGCATTTAGCAATAGCATTTAGCTGCCCAGCTAGTTTAAAGACTATCTCTACTTTAACGTTTTCTCAAACCTGATAAAGTTGGGCTAATATTATATCTAGCTAAGGTTGAAGCAGTATATCCCCCAGTACTAGATAGATCAGTATTTGGACCTGTTTCTGTGTAAACAGTGATCGTGTTAACTGGCGGTGTTACGGTGTGACCAGTGACCGTGTCATCTGATGGCTTACAGCCTAAAGTGCTCTTCGCGGTAACCGCAGCTGATAAACACGAAAGGTGTCCACGTAAATGCCTAAAAATGCACTCTTTAGATACGTCTGTAAATGAATGATTTAACAAAAGAGGCTCTATCCGTTTCTATTCCGTTGTGAGCAGGACACCAACAGACGCGTTCGGCTGAAAGTCTCCAGTTAACGCGGTCACTATTTGCACCGTAACACCTGCCAGGCCATTTCTGTTTTAGCTTTTTACCTTTTGTACACAAAGGGCCATTTAATAAATCCTAACTTTTGTCAGGGGAGGTATTTTATCTATGGTCAGTATGGGAGGACTATTGAATAACTGGTTATATCAGTAAATGACATCGATGATTCTGACATGTTTCTCCAGATTAGTAACCTACGGCTTCTATATATCCCAACATTAGACTACTACATAATAGACTTTGCTTTAAATCAGCATAGCTTAGTTGGCATGCTCCTAACATGACAGCCAGTGGGAGCTGTATTTTCACTGGCTTCTATTTGTGATGTGGCTTTGATTTGATCATAAATTAAATAACAATTGAATACTGATATTCTTGCTGTTGTTTTTGTCAGAGTCTGCAGCTACCAGTGGTGACGACCAACATAATCTTCAGCTGTCAATTAAACAAATGTTTCTTGATGTCCATAAAAAAAAGCCAGCCTTTATAATCACACTGGTAAGTTGATAAGTCATTCAAAAATGTTCCATTTATTTTACTTGCAGATGCATCATCTGGATTGTTTTGGTATCGAGAAGTCTATAGCTCACATACCTTATGTCTTGATTTAAAAGAAAGTAGGCCTGCCTTTTATGATATTCAAGTTATTTCATTTTCTTACATTTTGATTAATTGATTGTTTTTTCCGTTTTAAGAAGTAGTCTTTTAGTTTTCTGATATCTGCATACATATGCTTGTACATGTGTGTTTTCTGTTTGTATGTCAATAGACAGCAACAAAATTAGGCACCTTAGACGAAGGAAACTCCGGGAAAGAGAAGAAGAAAGTCATGGAAACAATGAAGTTCTACATTGAACAGGTTCCAGATGTGGAGCGGATCATTGAGGAGAAGGTGGAGTTCATGTCAAAAGTGCGGCTTCAAGAGGAAAAGATCATTTTGATGAGAGAGATGAGACAGCACTGCACCTACCTCAGAAGGCTGGCCTGAAATCATCAGGACAATGATAGAAGAAATGTCTTCTGGTAGAAGCAGTGGTAAGAAGCTAGCTTTACATATCTGCTAAAAGAAAATGACACCATGCAACCCCCACTGCAGAAGTTATACTATTGCATTTGCTGTCCAAAATCATGAGCCATACAGGGAAAACCACTATAGAATCAGTTTTTAACGTCAATTTCCTTTATTCCAATTAACTCCAGCTCAATTTAAGTATGTGCGGCCAAAACCTGTCAATAGTCTGTCTGTGTGAAAACCCACTATATTTTGCAGGTTGAGATAATATGGTGCCAAGACAGTTCATTTTAAGAAATCAAGAGTTAGTTATAATCGCTGTTGCTAATTTCTATTTTGTTAGGTACATTTGGGGAAATACTTCCAGGCAGTACCCAGTTGGGCCTGCCTACTTATACTAGAGCGAATTATGCAAGAAATGGTATCTCCCTACTTGAAGGTCCTCAAATCCATTTGTGAACAAACACAGTTAGTCTGATTATTTTATGTAGTGAAGTTAACTTCAGTGACAATGGCACTCCTACAGCATATCAGAACTTTAGATACATTTGTCTGTAGAACATGGTATTTCACAAATGTTATGAGGAAGTTGAAGATGCAAGGTAATGAAGTAGGAGGGGAAGAGCACTGGTTTTATGTTGTGGGGATAAAGAGTTGGCTCAGCTACATTCTGGGCCTGATTTTGACAACAAAGACAGAAAAGAGGTGGTAAAGAAGCTGAAGGCTGGACAAAGTGACTTGCCATCATTTTAAAACGTCTCCCTAAAGGACATCTTATTGTTAGGTTGTTAATGTTGGTGCCAGTTTAAGGTCTGTCTGGTGATTAAAATATAGCTTGAAGAATGGGCCTAACTGTTCTTGAAACATGGAAGGAGTTGGTCTGTCAAAAAGTACATCAGTCATATTTAATAGCAAATTGGAGAACATTTGTACAAACAGAAGGTCCATCATCACTTTGAGACTATTGATTGTTGCCTTCTGAATTCCTTGGCACTAAAACTAAAGCTGTCGTTCTTTATGAAAGTAAGTTTATGACTAGCTGGGCAACATTCCATTGATGGGAATGATGTAATTTCTCTTTTGTTTTTCTAGGCAGTGTCACTGAAGAGGGGCATCGTGGGCTACTATGTCTGCTTCAGAGAAGGCTTGTAGATGTTGAGGAGAAGTTCCAAGTTGTCTGCTCAAGTTACAGCCAGGCATTAGGAGCAAATGCTGTTTCTCTTCTGGAGGATGGGCCTGAGGAGATACTAGTGAACCATAATGAAGTAGATCATGAGAGTTCTGATGAGAGTGATTTGGAAACAGTGTGAATGAGTGGCTCTCATCTGGTGGGTTGAAGCAAATATTTTGAAATGTCGGGAACAATTACACAAAAACAATACAAATCAGGCAGGTTTCAGTAAGCTTCTTCAGAGTGAATAAATGAGGCTGTGTTGTATCATTGGAAGATGTTATTGTTTTTTTAAATTATCATAGACTGTAAATAGAATTATAAAGCCAGAGTTACGTCACCCATTGGTTTCTGAAGAGCTGTTTTTGTAGCCTATTCATGACGGTCTACCTATTGGAAATGCTACCTTTGGCAAACTGGTCAACCTAACAGGCAAACAGCTGAGGCGAGTCTTTAGCCTCATTACAAACCACTAAAATGTGTTCGCTTGCAGTCGGATCGGTCATGTCATTAATAACTAGTATCCTTCATAAAATCAAAATGAGTGGCTTATTAAATAAAATCAATCTCTGTAGAATATTTGCTGATAAAGACATTAACTAATAAGACCTAAATCATTTGTAAATGAATTGTAAAGAAGTTTATTTCCGCTGTTAAAATTGACTTTTTACCGTATTTTCCGCACTATAAGGCGCACTTAAAAGCCTTTAATTTTCTCAAAAAACGACAGTGCGCCTTATAATCCGGAGTGCCTTATATATGGATCAATTGGTTAATTGGTTGATCCATACTGGTTGTACACGGCGCTCAGCGACACTGACTCGGATAATGACGAGAGGGAGCCGTCAGCCTCAAGCGGACACTCAGAAACTGCATTTCTTTTACACTTCCACATAGGTCGCGTTTTTCCAATACAGGAGGGTGCCGCTTGTTTTTTTTACACATGGCTGTAGCTTTATGTCTACATCTCAGAAGAGAGCCAGTACTTTAGGTAAGGACAACACTATGTGGTTTAAGGCATGTAGATATCTTATGCAGAGGTGCTATTTTGTTTTTTCTCTGTCTTGAAAATAAAATATGTATGGGGAATTGTGGACTTGTCTTTTGTATCTCAATAAGATTGTAATAGAAATAAAAAGCTTTTATTGTCAGTATACAACTGTACAATGAAATTAGAAATGCTTCACCTCTTCACAAACATAAAGATATCCACAACAACAAACAACTTGCATTCAAGAAAGACTTTTTAAAAAAGAAGACAAATTAGAGTAGATAATGTATATTGCACATGGCATTGTATATCCTTTGTGGACAGAACATTTAAGTGACTGAAATTGTGCAGAATTACATTTTCAAATTTTTCTATCAACTGAGTAATAAATCAATCTACAGCCATATATCTTCTTTAATATTGCTAAAAAAAACCTGCACAACCAATAAATGTAAGCTTACAACCAAATGGTATTTGCTTTATGACTACCAATTTTATACATTTAATCGAATATGTATGAATAATCTTAAGTCTTTTTATGATTGTATAGAATTGCCCTATTCATAGATAAACGCCATAAAAATAGCTATCGATGTGCATTTACACTGTAAATCTTGTGTAGCCTCTCCATTGGCTGTGAGTCAATGACGTCATGCGGAAGCTGTAATCCACGGCATATTCGAGTCCTAATTTGTCTAAATTGTATGAAATAAGAAATCAACTTTAGTTTCTCTTACCGATTTTTGCAGAGATTCCATGTTACTGCTAATTCGGCTGTAATTTAAATAAGATATATTCAGCAGATATATGTATATTTATGTATTAAAAGTTGAAACTGGAAGAATTCCCAAAACAAAACGTGATTTCTACTAAAATCGCAAAATTGTGTAAATTAAAGCAGCACCATCACTTTTTAAAACATATATAGTCTAGATTATGTCACAAAACCTATTCGGCTTTTGTAAATATTAGATATAGTGGGTAGATATACATCTTTACACCCCTAATTTTGTTCGCGCTTTGCAAAAGACATACGGACCAAAATAACCGTTTCTAGAATAACAGTAAAAATATCAGAAGTTATGTGATATATGTACTTTATTTTAACATAGATATATATGTACTATACAATAAATACTTCGGTCACACGTGATCCGTGACATATTCAGTGAATATATATTTTGTAAGCCTTTTATAATCCTAGTTACAACATTTTTCTGTAAACGGAAAAGACTACAATTATGGCGCCGTTCAGTATCAAGCTGTATGACTTGACTCTAAGGAATTGTAGTCTTTTATACAAATGTCAGTGTTTCCCTTACATAAGAAGTTATAAATATTTAATTGAGGCTACACAGGGGAGTTTAATTGGATGGTTAACACATTTATGTTATCAGATATTTAAAAAATAATTGATACATTTGTTAAAATGTATCATAATCATATATAGCAGCTCCCCCTGTTGTTTTGGTGAGCTGACTACCCTCACATGGTACTTTGTTCCAAGACCTCTCTAAAACAACCTTGGTTCAAGGTTCAAAGGTCATTATTTCAAAACAGGGGTCATGTAGAAACCTCATCTTCTCATATGTTACTCTCCAGGATGAGACCTTTCCAACAATGTATGTCATTCAGCTCTAAGCCAAAAACTTAAATATTCTCATTTCATAGGCAAGGGGTCTTACAGTCATTGTTTCATAGAGCGCTTTCAAAGCCCAGTACTTAAAAAAAATGTTTTGTTTGTTTTTTCTATTTGTTTGTTTGTTTGTTTGTTTGTTTTGGTGGAAGTATATCATAAAATATGGGGAACTATAGGCTTGGAGGGCAGCCTGAAGTGATTAGTTTAGAATTATGGCTAAAAGTAAAAATCTCTTAGTGTCTCGTATTTGAGGGTATGGACAGACAACCTATAACATCATATGGGTTGAAGGGCTCGTTGTTGGAGTCTTGTCATCTTCCGATGATAGTAACAAATCACCTCCCCTGGAAATCATCTACTTAAGTTATCTTTCTCAGTAAGAGGAACAACCTCTGGAACACATTTCCATCTGAAATTAAAGAAATGACAGAGTAAGTAAAACAACGAGTAAAACAGTGGCTGAAACTGAAGCAAGTCTGTGAGCATTGACTGTTTCCTTTTATAATCCTCATTTTACTGTTTGTTCTTATTTAGTCTCTTATTTGTATTGAGTTTATAATGTCTATATTTATCTATAGTAACATAAATGTCTTCATAAAAGCTTTTCATTGGCCAAAAGTTAACAATTTGATTGGTAGACCTTGCTAAAGTTCACATTTTAAAATGAAGTGATTACTCAAACACATTATACACATGTTCCTTTTGTTACCTTGAATATACGTGTATTATTCTTTCTCTTGTTGTAGTAGTAAATATCAGTTACCTTTAATCACTAACCTTGTTCACCTACCCCACCTCATTTTCCTCACTTCATTTCTCCTTTCCTCACCATCGATTTGTTGTTGATGTTGTTTGCACCCTGTCAGTCCTTTTTAGCCTACATTCATTTACCTGACCACTCCTTATTTAAAGACTGCACTTCCTTGCACTCTCTTTTTGGCATTTCAGGATTAGAAGGTGCTTTTCTCCTATCCCTAGTAGTGTAGTGGTGACTGAAAAAGTGGGAATACTCTTAATTTTCCCCTCAAAATGTTTTTTTTCAGGCTACCCGTCCAGCAGAGGGAAAACGGCCTTTGTTGTAAACAGTGACATGTGAGACTATTCATGCACATTCAGTTAGTATGTACTAGTCAATCAGACAGAGTAGGGAGGGTCATCCCTTCACCATCCTAGGAAATAATTGTAGCAAACTACTGAATATGGTCACTCAATCAGTGGTGTGAATCAGAGGAGATTTAGAAGTGGGTATACTCTGTGATTACTGAAAAATAAGTGGGTATACTCCATATACCTGCGTATACCCTGCACTACACCATTGGTCTTTATTAATATTAATTTATCCTTAGTACTTTTTTATCCTTATAGAAGAGTTCATCTAATTTGTCATAATCTATTGTTTAATATTCAGTTTATTGTATTTCATACATTTGAAACATCCCATGTGTTTGTTAGTCCCCTTTATTAAACTGAATTGCTTTGATAAATAAACAAACTTTTGTTGGTTCCTTGAAGTTTCCTTGTTGGATCTCTTCATTCTGACCAGATGCCCATGGTGATAGTTTACCTGTTCATTTGAACCTCCCACTTAAGCCCATTCTAACTGTTAGGAAAATAGTGTTGTGAAGTTGGTTTGGTATTTTGAAATCAATGCTGTATTCCATTGAATAATATAGATGGAGAGTGTAGCTAAAATATGTGCTTTATAAATGTGTATGAGTAAGTGGTATGATCTGATATTAAACACTGAGTGAATTACAGAATGTGCATTCAGATTTATAGTTTTGCTATACATAGATTAGTCAAATTCCTGAATCATTTTATTATCTTGGATGTTGAGGTAATGAACTTGAGTATAGTGTATGATCTTAAAGAATAAATGACTTCATAACAAAGTAAAATCGTCAATGACTGGAGTGTAAACAGAGTACTTAAGTGCTATTTTCATAAACATCTGCCAAAATAAAACTTAGTCACAATCTGCAATTGAGGGGCACAAGAAGCAGTCTTTTGGTAAACAGTGACAGCTCCAGAATCTTGGGCACTTAATAAAACTGAAGAATCAGCACGTGTCTTCATCCGCTACCCACTCCAATGGCCACTTCCACTGTAACACAAAGGAAGATGAGTTGAGATGTTAGTTAAGAAGAAATACTGTAGACACATTAAAACACACATGGAGACTAAGGTCGCTGTTTTGCAGTGGCTGCATTAAAGTACATTTTTATTACTGGATGTGAAAAAAAAAAACAGATCAACAAAAATGTATAAAAACACTAGGTGGATCCCTGCATTTTTACTGTGTACAGTTTGGGTTTTGGTTAATGTAGGTGCCTAATCCATGTACCCAACTATTCAGTACCTGTTATAGTTTGAGAGCTTTAATTTACTGCAATATGTCTGTGCAGATGTCTTCACTGATAGAAAAAAAGTTAAGTGAGGTCCACATGTTATTATAACTGTAAATTTACCTACAACAGTACACTGTACATTTCTCGGTTGTGGGATGAATAAAGGAGTATCTTATTTTATAACACAATATGTGAACATGTACACCAGATGTGACGCAATTTTCCACTGTCATGGTTTAGCTGTCCGTTTACACGACAATGGCAACGGGCAAACGGGTTCCAGAGTGCAAACGTTTGAAAAGTGCACCTTCTCTGCCGTCATGTACAGTAAAGACTGTAAATACACTGTTCCTCTGAAAATGGAGACTTAGTTAAGCATAGTCAGCATAGTGCTCATTTGAAGCATAGTTTAGTCTAGACCTCAATTCGTAGCCACATTTCAGTTCATACTTGGTGGGTTTTTGTTTTCCATTTGGGTGTGTGGGGGGGGGGGGGGGGGGGGACAGAAAAAGAGATAATGGGTTCACTAACAACGTGGAAAAACATGGTAGATAGATTAAACTACTTTCTTGATAATTAACTATGTCAACTAAATCAAATATGAATTCTAACACCAGGTTAAGTAAACAAGAACACACCAGTCAGAATTTAATTGGACCACTCATTTTACCACTCTTTTTATTTTAAATTGCTTCATTAGGTTTGATGTTCTTCAAGAACAGCATAGTGTTCACATTCTTTGGTGAAGTTCTGCTCTCTTTTCAGGGAAGGTGTCAGTTTTTTTTGGTCTTCCTCTGCATCCATTCACTAAGACTGTGGCTTTATTCAGTTAAACCTCCTCAAAGTACATCAAAATAGAGCTAAGAAACTGATCTTTTAGTGGGATATATCAATATCTTCCCTTTAAAAAAGTCCCAGTTGAAGATTGTTTCATTGAATCTTAATTATTGAAGTTATTCTTCAGCTCGTCTCTTTCCTCTCAGGCAGTGGTCTGCACACCGGCGGTGTGGCCGTTTCTCACTGTCTCGTATTGGGGGAGGATTCATTCATAGTTCGGCCTTGTGTCTGGCAGGCAGATTTCTTTAAAGCCCTGCAAACTAGTAAACTAGTATTTACTGGATTTAACTTAAGTTCTATGCGTACGTGCGTAGCTATTGAAGTACGAAGAGGCAAAGACAGGAGCTACTGTAGGCAGGTACTGGTTTATCACAGCCATCGTCTAAACACCAAATGAGAGATTATATTTTAGATTAATGGTGTTCCATCACCCAGGACACTTCTAGAGACTTGTAGAATCTGTATTGAAGTTGGCCTGACTCTTTTCATCTGGTGAGTTAGACTAAGCACCTCTTAAATGGCAACACAGTTCAAACAAACTTTGATTTGCATACAAAAAAACTCTTACTATAATTTATAATATTATGTGGGTACGCAGCTATGTGTAACTAATGAAAAGTCATACATACCAGAGTGTGCATGGCTGCCACTCCACTTGCTTCATTTTTTGGCCCTTAGTGAAAAAATTTGAATTATGTGAAATCTTAGCTTAACAAAAAATAAATACCATTTTCTCTATTACTTCTACAAGATCATGACTCAAATAACAGAAAAACCACCCTCCCTTTTCATCTGGAGACCCTCAAGAGAGTGATATGTTCAGTGATTCCCTTTTCTTTTTCCAATGGCAGTTCTTTTTATCATTCAATTTTGCTGTGCATTTGACACCCAACCTTCCTAAACTGATGAGAACTGTGCTTTTTCTAATGAATCATTGTTTTTGTACAGTAAGGGAATGAGGACAAAAAATGAATAAAATAATTGAGAGAACTACTTGAAGACCACAAGTTGATCTTCAAGACGATCAACCAGGGGGAGAGGTAGATCAAGAGGAGAAATACTCAGAGAGCGAGAGACAGAGAGAGACAGAGAGAGAGAGGGAGACAGAGAGAGAGAGAGAGAGAGAGAGAGACAGAGACAGAGAGAGAGAGAGACAGACAGAGAGAGCGGGAGACAGAGAGAGAGAGAGAGAGAGAGAGAGAGAGAGAGAGAGAGAGAGAGACAGAGACAGAGAGAGACAGAGAGAGAGAGAGAGAGACAGAGAGAGAGAGGGAGACAGAGAGAGAGAGAGAGAGAGACAGAGAGAGACAGAGAGAGAGAGAGAGAGACAGAGAGAGAGACAGAGACAGAGACAGAGAGAGAGAGAGAGAGAGAGACAGAGACAGAGAGAGACAGAGAGAGAGAGAGAGAGAGAGGGAGAGAGAGAGAGAGACAGAGACAGAGAGAGAGAGAGATAGAGACAGAAAGAGAGAGAGACAGACAGAGAGAGACAGAGAGAGAGAGAGAGAGAGAGAGAGAGAGAGAGAGAGAGAGAGTTGAGTTTTTAAAACTTCATTTATTCAGATAAAAATGTATTTACATTCCCATTGTTGGGATACTGTCACAAACTACAATATGTCACAAAAATATGGATTTATATGAAAACATCTGCAAATATGATTTCAGAGTCTTTCAAAGAAAAGAGTACATATTTTTTCAAAAACATCCAGCTCTTCCATTTTAAAATAATACTTGTGTTCCAACAATATTCGAGATTTAACAAGGTTCCGAAACACCACAACACAATCACATCTCTGTCCTCTTTCCATTCTTTCTTTTCTACTGAGATAAACTGCCAACTTTGCTTGACCAAAAAGGAAATTCAGCAGCCGACCTTTTTTCTTCTTTTTTTTACTGTAAGAGAAACCAAAAATGAACATGAGGTCAGTAAAATGTTCTCCATAGGACATTAGGAGAGTATTCAGTATCCCAAAAAGAGATCTCAATCTAGAACACTGTAAAAAACAATGAAAAATTGTCTCTCGTTCAGAGCAAAAGGGGCAATTATCTGAGACAGCAGGATTCAACACAGAAACAAAAGCATTAACAGCCACAATTCCATGTAAAATACGTCATTGCAAATCAGCAGTACATTTTGTTAACGGTGGTTTGTAGAGCATGCTCCATGCAGGTTTGACCTCAGATTTTACTTTGAAATACTTTCTCCATGGTGTGTCTGCTCTATCTTTAAGTTTCTCTTTATTTAACCATTGCTCTTCTGACCATCAGGGATAGATGAATCAGAATACTCTCGCTCACTATCCGAGTCAGGGAAGTCTTCTGAATCACTTTCTTGCAATCTTGTCTTTTCCTTTATTAAAGGCATTTTCTTTGGTGTCGCTCCTTTAGATTGTGCTTTCCTCTTTAATTTTGGCACTTTAAACAAATCTTCATCACCTCCCACTGTTTTTTCCCCAACATCATGTATCACCTCATCAATGTTCATTTGTTCCAGCTCCTCTCCTTCTACACTAGTCTGACTCTGATTCACAAACGCTTCAGCAGAGGTGGTTGCACACTCTCCATCCGGTTGTGTTTCAGACCCCTCAGCTGGTGTCTCCCTCTGCACCCCTTCACTGTCCTCCTGACCCCCCCCCCCTCTGCACCCCCTTCATCCTCCGTGCTCGGAGCAGCCTCTGCCTCTGGCTCTGCCTCCGCCTCTGGCTCACGAGCCTTTTCTGGACAATTCCGCACCAGGTGCCCTTCCTGCCCACAGCCAAAACATTTCATAGATTGTGTTGATGCGAAAATTGTGTAATAAAACCCTTCAACTTTAAATTTCATGACCACATTCAGCGCATCACTATCATTCTTCAGGATCATGTAGAGTTGTCTCCTGAAAGACACAACATGTTTCAGTCTGCTGGATTTACATCCTGCTGGATTTACATCCTGACTGGATTTACATCCTGCTGGATTTACATCCTGCTGGATTTACATCCTGACTGGAGCATTTTCATTAATGGAAAAAAAGACGAAACCTCATCCACTCCAACACACTCTCCTACCGCTCAGCAAACACTCACGCATGCACAAGAGAGAGACAGAGAGAGAGAGACAGACAGAGAGAGAGAGAGAGAGAGAGACAGAGAGAGAGAGACAGAGAGAGAGAGAGAGAGAGAGGGAGACAGAGAGAGAGAGAGAGAGAGAGAGAGACAGAGAGAGAGAGACAGAGAGAGAGAGAGAGATTTTTTTTGATTTTTGCAAAACACTTTATTTACATAAATTTAGTTTTCACAGTTCAACTGTTCAACAAAGTGCTAATGCATTAAAATCTGAGTATGTTTAAAAAAAATAATTTATCTGATAAAAACTTGTGCAAAAACCAATTCTTCATTAACAACTGAACAAATTATGTCATTAAAACGCCAGCGCTGTTTAAAAGCGTCCAAGTCTCCAATGTGTTTATAAAATCTAAAATCTAGCCAGAGTCTTGCTCTAATGTTTATCAGCCACACTGCCTTGGCCTCCTGCCCTTCTCTGTTCTCCACTCTGTTTTTTCTGCTGATGTAAATGGCCATTTTTGCCTCACCTGAAAGGTAGTTAAGGAGCTGCCACTTCTCTTTTTGTTCTTTTTTGTAGGCAGCTCCCATAATAAAAACCCTCTCAGTAAAAACCACATCAAAAAAAGTAAAAACCAATGTTAAAAGAGAGAAGAAGCTTGTGAGCCTCTTGCACTCTATAAAAACATTCAGTCTCTGGAAGGCAACAAAAAGGACAGGTGTTAAGAACAGCAGGGTTAAGAACAGAAAGAAAAGAATTGGAGGCAATAGCACCATGTAAAATCCTCCACTGGAGGTCGGCAGTCCGTTTTTTGAGGGGAGGTTTATATAAAATCCTCCACTGTGGGCCGGCTCCATTTGCTCCCAGCCTGTTTGACCACACAGTGGGGGGGGCGGTTGCACAGTCCGGCCTTGTGGATCGCCTTCACACAGTTCATGTACCAGGTTTTTTTGTCAGCTTTGTTTATTGTCAGCTTTTCTGGGTGTGCTATAGCCAGCAGGGGGCCGGTGAGCTCCCCCAGGCCTGGGCTCAGGAAGACGTCAGGGAAGGGGTCTGCAGGGTCCGGTCTGGCCTTTCTTTTCCCATAGTCCATGAGGAGGCTCCTCTCTTTCCCCGAAAGCTTCTGGCGCCACCCGGACAGAGTGCAGGCCCAGAAGAGAGCCCAGGGCCCGAGCATCACCCAGCGCCGGCCCCACTGCATCCACCAGCTGCTGCAGGCACAGGGTCTTGGTTTTGAGCAGCGCCACCGTCAGGCCGGGGGTGACGCTGCTGCTGATGTCCAGCTTGGCCCTGTGAATCAATGGCTCTCTCAACAACCAGTACAGAGAGTCAGACTTTGGGCACCTTTTACAGTTAAAAAGGGCCCAAGACTTAAAAACACCCTGATAAAACGGAGGCAGCCCACTTCATTTTAAAAGTTTAGAATCAATTAAAAACAGAGCAGCATCCAGCCCCAGGAAATCAGCACGTCTGAGAATGCAGCTGGCCACATCTCTCCACACTAGATCAGCCGGACCTGTCAGATATTTTTGTAAGAACTGTAGTCTGAAGGTGGCTGTCCGGCTGGCCAGGTGGACGAGGCCCTGTCCCCCCTCCTCCCTGGTTAAAAACAGCACCCCTTGTGGCACCCAGTGTAGACCATCCCAAAAAAAATCTACCATTTTCTTTTGTAACTGGGCTAGTAAGCCTGAAGGGGGGTCTACACAGGTTAAACGGTGCCACAGTTGGGATGCTACAAGGTTGTTTAAAACCAATACTCTACCTTTAAAAGACATTTGAGGGAGCAGCCATTTCCACTTGGAAAGTTTCCCCTCAATTTTTTCTGTGACGCTCTCCCAGTTCTTCTGGACTATGTGTTCTTTCCCGAGGAAAACCCCCAGGTACTTAAAACCATCTGTTCTCCAGGCCAAGCTCTGGGGAAGAACTGGGAGACCGTCACGCCTACTCACCGACAGCGAGGGCTTCGCTTTTTATCCAATTCACCCTCGCTGCCGATGTTACGCTAAAATGTTTTATAATGTTGGTTAAAATATCTGCATCCCTCTGGTCTTTAATAAAAACAACAATGTCATCGGCATATGCACTTAAGACAATGTTGCTATTAAAACCAGGTAAAACCAAGCCCTGTAAGTGGTAGCGTATATTGTTAAGGAGGGGTTCCAGGGAGAGTGTGTAAAGCATGCTGGACAGAGCACAGCCCTGCCTGACGCCTCTACACATCCTGAAAGGAGCACACAGACCGCTGTTAAACTTCAGCACACTCTCAACCCCACTGTACAACACTTTGATCTTGGCAATGAACCCAGCGCTGAACCCAAACTTCTCCATAACTTTCCAGAGGAAGTTGTGTTCAACGCGGTCAAATGCCTTTTCCTGGTCTAGAGAAATCAGACCAGTGTTACAACCCGATGAGCTGGAGACGTCCAAAACATCACGAATGAGGTGGACATTGTCCACCATGGACCTGCCGGGCACACAGTAGGTCTGGTCCCGGTGGATGACCTGCTCCATAGCCTTCCCCAGCCTGGAGGCAAAGAGTTTGGACAGAAGCTTGTAATCCACACACAGCAAAGACACAGGGCGCCAGTTTTTAATGTCCTGCAGGTTACCTTTTTTGGGAGCAAGGTGATTACAGCTCTCCTGCAGGACATGGGCATTGAGCCAAAGGCCAGACTTTCATTAAAAACATCTAAAAGATCTTCTGCAAAGATGTCCCAGAAGGCTTTGTAAAATTCCACACTCAGGCCGTCTATGCCGGGAGCCCGCCGCCCTTGCATGCCCTGCAGAGCGGCCTTCAGTTCCTGCATCTGTAACGGCCCATTGAGCTGTGTGTTGGTCTCCTCAGAGACCTGAGGCAGTCCATTACAGAACTCCTCCATCAGAGCTTCCTCCTCCTCATACTCACTTGAGTAGAGTGCTGAGTAGAAACTCACAGCTCGCCTTCTTATCTGGTTGGCTCTGTCAATGTTTGCCCTGTGTCTGCTAAAAGTGAGTGGATTACCCTCCTCTGCCCACTCCTCTTCTCCAGGCCGAAGAAGAAACTAGAGGAAGCATCCATCTCCGTGATGGCTTGAAACCGGGACCTGACCAGTGCACCCTGTACTTTAGCATCCAACAGGTCGGCTAAAGCTAGCTTTTTGACTTTGAGGATTTCAATATATCCTCGATTTGCTGTGGACTCGCTCAATCTTTCTAGTTCCACTATATCAGTCTCCAGGTCTTTCATAGATCTGGTGATGTCTCTGGTGACATTGAGGGTGTCCTGTTGACATAAAAGTTTAATCTCAGTCTTACCATGGTCCCACCACTGCCTAAGACTGTTAAAATCACCCTTCCTCTGTCTAAAAACATCCCAGAAATAAATAAGAACCTCTTTAAAATGTTTATCAAATGTTAAGACTGAATTAAAATGCCAATAAGCACTTTTAGGTAAAATATTTTGAATAAAAACATTACACAAGAGTAAAGAATGGTCAGTAAAACCAGCAGGAACAATACTGCA
>NC_089217.1:18585920-18728420 GCF_963930695.1 Labrus bergylta | reverse complement strand
GTGCCGTTTTGCATTGCTGAGGGAGCAGAGGTGCAGAAAACAAATGTCCAAAAGGCACATTGAATGTTCTTTGGTCTTCTGCAGGAAATAAAAGCTAGAAAACAGTCAAAGTCTGGTTTTCTTCACTCCCCTGATCACATCTGTTACACTGCTTATTCCCTCGGCTCACTTCCTCTCCCCCTGCACCACATCCTGCCACACAATAGCAGTTACACCCTGATTGATCTCATAGATATTATGACCTACAACAAACCACCACTGTCATATGATCCGACTACAGCCTCACCATCTTTCAAACACTGCAGAGCAACATCTCCTGTCCATTAGGCTACTCCCTGGACTACAGCCCATCTGTTTGGAGGTGAGTCTGCTTTAAACACGCAGGTGTAAGAGGGTCATTTATTTATAATTCATGAATTTAAAGGGGAATCTACAGGAGTGACTAATAAAGTCAATCAAAGAGCTCTAAATGAAAGAAGTGACAGTTCATTTTTAAATCAATTGTCTCAGGCAACCGATATGATCAGTCATTCGACCTGTTTTTAACTTTGAAATGATGATTAATCCTCATGAGGCTACAAGGTTATATTTCTGCTCAAACTGAGCATTAAGGAAGTCAAACCTCTGCCTGCACTGTTTTTAAAGGTAAAGAAAGCGTCCAATAACAGTGAAAAACACATGGAAGCATATTGCATTAACATGAGAAAATACAAATCTGCTCTGTTTTAAAAGTCAGGTGAATGCAGATACTGTAGCTACTTGGATTTGTTTTTTCAGTTTCATTTATCTAAATGTAAACTTGCTCCACTTCTTAGAGCAGGGATGTCAAACAAACGAACTGCGGGCCGTATCCGTATCCGTATAAATTCAATATTTGTAATACTTATTTTCCCCGAATTTGATTAAAAACCTTTGTATAATGAGCAACGTAAAGGTTGATGTCATGATACGAAAATGAATTAAACGGGGCACTTTGAACTATCTTCTCAGCAGGGAGTATCATCAAAAAGACGAGTGGCCGAGCGCACGAGCTGCTCCTGCATTACGCTGGTAATACATCACATCAGCAAACAGGCTGAACACCTGAGAGAGGTGACACAGAATGCAGGTTTTCAAGAGAGATCGAAGGAGCGATATTTCTTTAGTTTTATTTGCTCACAAGTTGCCAGAATCGTATCAAAGCTACGGGACTTAACCGCTGCACTGCGCGCGCATCATGACGGTCTTCAGTTCTGTGCACACTTCTTACCAGCTTCTCCTGTCTTGACTGATGTAAAACAAAATGTTGACTAATAATAACAAAGCTTCCTATGGAGTGAGCTACAAAGAGCAGCTCGTGTAAATAAAAAGCAATCCTCCATGCGTAACGGCCCAGACCGTCTCCTCACATCCAGACTAAGTGTAGGTTGTGGACACCGGCGTTGAGACTGATGCATCTCCCGACTTATTTTACCTCTGGTTATTAAACAGTAAATTAAAATGAATATTAACTGATTTTAATTACAGATGGTTCATTTTTAGGTCACCCAGATGTGAAAGTGTTGTGTTGATCATCTAAAAGTTTCATCACTTCTAAATGCAGTAGCCTGCTGTTGCGCCTTTATCACCAGCTCTCATCAGACTGTAAAAATATAACTATTACTGAACATTTCATTCTTATCCAAATACGATATCACGCACAGGCTGCCCGATCATACAGAGGTCCGCTGGTTTAACCGAGGAGCAGCGCTAAAATGCTTCCTCGAATTACGCACGGAGATGGCACAGATTCATGACGCATAAAAAGTCAGTGACAGAGTTAGATCACGATAGTACGGACACGGAGAAGAACGGACAGCCAGACTGATATCAAAAGTCTTTTAACTGAGTTTACTTAGTTGAAGAACGTGCACTCCACACGGAGCTGATCAGACTGCAGTGCGCAACGCTGAAGGATCAATTTAAGTCTGTTGGTTTGGAAACATGTTATCATTTTAGAATGCCTCACACTAAAATACCTGAAGATGACTGTTTGCATCAAAGACACTCTGTGTGTTTGTGATAACTTATTCATGTGAGCAGGTTTTATCTGTAATGAACCTTAAGGAGTGCAAACTGTGCTGTGGCCTGACACACACAGATCTAAAGTCTCTCTCTCTCTCTCTCTCTCTCTGTCTCTCTCTCTCTGTCTCTCTCTCTCTGTCTCTCTCTGTCTCTCTCTCTGTCTCTCTGTCTCTCTCTCTCTCTCTCTCTGTCTCTCTCTGTCTCTCTCTCTGTCTCTCTCTCTCTCTCTCTCTCTGTCTTTCTCTAGTAATGCACTGATACCAGGGCAGGTAGAATCACCTGTGTCAAAGTTTCTATAACCTTGAACAGCAATATTAAAACATAATATAATAATCTCAAACAAAACATAATTATTGATGTTTTCTTCTGTAATGTGGTACATTTAAATATTTCCATGTGCCAACATGCAGTTTGCAATGACAGAGTTAAACCCTCTGCTTAATCACTTTTACATTTTATGCGTTAACATGTAGTTTTCTATACAAGTACCTTTTTTTTCTAATCATACATTAGCCTATAAATCCATGTGTCAAGTTATAGTGATGTCAGCAAAATTAGTCTGATACCAATAGGACTTTGACACCCCTGTCTTAGAGCAATGTTGTTGTTTGACTTAGTTACCGGTATGCACCTCCAAATGTAGTTATGTTCATTTTTGGGTTTATTCTGAATTATTTAAAGTTCCTGTGATGATTTTTTTTTTTAAACCTTCCTGGGTGGCGATTTTCAGTTATCAGTTATCAGTTTTCAGTTATCAGTTTTCAGTTAGTTACACTTGCACTTTGTTACAGTTGGCCTATTACGTCACATACCCAATAATTGAAAACATCCATGTACTTCAATGTGTTTCAGTATAAAGTAACAAAAGTTTATTTAAAGTTTAAATGTTTAATTAGTAACAATTAAAACGTTTTCTTAGAAACAATCTTCAGTTAGGCATCAAGTAAGGTCTTTTACCTGTTTTTGTAAAGTGTGTCGAGATAACACTTGTTATGAGTTGAGGTTATACAAATTAAATTGATTGATTGATTGATTGATTGATTGATTAGGCTAAATGTACATGTTGTGTGCCTGCAGGTAAACTAACCCTACCTTAAGTCAACCTTTTGTCCTCAAGTAACGTCAGCACATTTCATAAGACCATGTAACCTTGGCACACCTGATTGTGAGAATTTGACCATCAGTATGAACATTGTAATTATGTTCCTGTCAAACCTCAAGTACCAAAAACTTGTTTTGTTGTAAACTCCCTGTTTGGTAACAGATAATTATCACATTCTCAATTGACTAGATTAGTTTGATGTTGAAATCTAGACATGATAACAAACTATAAATATTCAGAGGTTTTTATGACTGAGTGTCTTCAAGAAGAATTCATATGATAAACTTAACACAGAGTCTGTTTCCCCTTTTTGTTGTTTTAATCCAGTACCAGAGGACTCACCATGTGGCTAAAAGGTTTTATAAGTAACCATGTCAACATGAAACTTCTGAAGACCTGTGTCATCCTTCTCCTTCTGACTGTGTTGTTCTTTGTACTAAGAAACATGGACCTGCTGCAGGTGAGAACTGGGATTATTGGTAACACTTTAAAGGTGGTCATTGAGTGTCTTTCAATGTACTAAAGTGGGGAATGGGCCCCCCTGGGGGCTCCTGAGACACTGAAAGGGGGTTCGCGAGATGCTTTCCATAAACAAATAAAAGTTTTAGGATTTGCAAAATGCATATTTTTTACCCATTATTAAAATTATTTAAAAAGTCCATTAAATGTAAGTTTGCACAGAAGTGCAACAATGAAGGTGTTCATCTGCTCCCTACACAACCCAGTCTCATGTCAAAATGTGTAATACCTACGTTGGTCCACAGCGCAAAACGTAGTAGTTTCACAATAAGGGCTCTAAAATTGTGACTTGTCTACGTTTCCTTTAGTCTATTCTTTTGTATAGGCACACCTCAGGTCATGTGACTGCCCAGTTTTGCCCTGGCGAAAAAAAAAAACCATGGTTTTTTTCGGTGGAAAATGCAATATTTTAAGATAGTTTGAGGCTTAAGTGTCGTTTTGATAACCTTCCTGGTGACAAATGTACTTTGTATCTTCATAATCTTCGTTCGGTTTATGTTTATGATCTTTAGTTTGTTCGTTTCTACGAAGATTCTTTCAGGTCTCGATAGAGAAACGTTGTGCTGTTACGTTTTCTACTGTTGCTATGGTGATAGCTATGGACGCTACCAACAACGAACCAGAAGGAAGTGGACGTTCGGTTCGTGGCTCTTAAAACGGGTTACATCAGACCCTAGACATCAAACTAAGCTCCTATACAATAAATAATGATTTCTGTTACATTTTTATGGATGTCTTTCATTCCAACCAAATTTAATAAAACGATTGGAACAGATCGATGCATATTAGCAACATTATAAACTATAAAATGTAACAATACATAAAGACAATACTGTACAGTCTGTGTGATTTATATGATTAAACAATTTTATTTAACAAAATAATCCTAATGGATTAGATTAATACCAGAAAATGCAATCAATAAAGTAAACGGCCGGCGATAAGAACTACAAACGGCCGCATGACACTGACATCAGATAATGACGTATTGATAATCATCACTTGTGAGCGACCTCTTTATTAGATCTTTCAAGGGGTATTTACTGATGTTTTTTAAGGTTGGTTGCAAAAACACATCTTAAATCTGTGTTAACCAAAGATCCCATTCCAGGAATCTAAGCAAAAACCCATTCAAAAAGCCCATTATGCTATGGTCTGCCAGTGTGCTGCTGACATGCGCAATCGTGCAGTCACGCCCACTGTCAGTTTAAAGGCCGAGGGCGTCCCCCGCCCCCCTCTCCCTCCTCTCCGTAGACTCACATTTTAAATCCCTTTTTCATACACTTATGTTTGATCTAGAACCCACAAGTCACTTAAGGCCCCACACTCAATTTGCCAAACCTTTTAACAATTGAAACACTTTTATCAAAACATCAAAAAAGGGTGTTAAAAAGTGTGAAAATGTTCCAAAAGACAGAGGGTCATTCTCCACTATATGCTGTATGCTTTGTGAACAAGACTGATGTTAAAAACTCATTTTAAAGGTGCTTAAAAGAGCTAATTTGACCATTTGAGGCCTAGCAGAGACATGAAGCCTGTTCAACCCTGTTGCTCTATGAAAGACATTAAACTGAATATTAAAACAATGAATGATGACAAATTAGATTAACTCTTCTATAAGGAAAGAAGGATAAAAAAAAGTACTAGGATGAATTAACATGGACAAGAGCATAAGAGATTTTTACTTTTAGCCATAATTCTAAACCAGGCACTTCAGGCTGTCCTCCAAGCCTATAGTTCCTCAGATTTTATGATATACTTACACCAAAACAAACAAACACACGAAGAAACAAACAAAATAAAAAAGAATTATGAAAGAGCTCTATGAAAGTATGACTGCAAGACCCCTTGCCTATGAAATGAGAAAGTTTTTGGCTTAGAGCTGAATGACATACATTGTTGGAAAGGTCTCATCCTGGAGAGTAACATATGAGAAGATGAGGTTTCTACATGACCCCTGTTTTGAAATAATGACCTTTGAACCTTGAACCAAGGGCATGTTTGAAGGCTTATACCTCAGCAACAAAAGGGGCTACAGACATGGGAATAACTGTTTTAGAGAGGTCTTGGAACAAAGTACCATGTGAGGGTAGTCAGCTCACCAAAACAACAGGGGGAGCTGCTATATATGATTATGATACATTTTAACAAATGTATCAATTATTTTTTAAATATCTGATAACATAAATGTGTTAACCATCCAATTAAACTCCCCTGTGTACCCTCAATTAAATATTTATAACTTCTTATGTAAGGGAAACACTGACATTTGTATAAAAGACTACAATTCCTTAGAGTCAAGTCAAGCTTGATACTGAACGGCGCCATAATTGTAGTCTTTTCCGTTTCCAAAAAAAGGTTGTAACTAGGATTATAAAAGGGTTACAAAAGATATATTCATTGAATATGTCACGGATCACGTGTGACCAAAGTATTTATTGCATAGTACATATATGATCTATGTTAAAATAAAGTACATATATCAGTTCATTTCGGATATTTTGACTGTTATTCCAGAAATGGGAATTTTGGTATTTATGTCTGGCGTTGTGCACAGAGGGAACATAATTAGGGTTGTAAAAAATGTATATCTACCCACTATATCAAATATTTACTAAAGCCGAATGGGTTTTGTAAAATAATCTAGACTATATATATTGTAAAAAAGTACAATATAAATATAATATAAATCACACAGACTGTACAGTATTGTCTTTATGTATTGTTACATTTTATAGTTTATAATGTTGCTAATATGCATCGATCTGTTCCAATCGTTTTATTAAATTTGGTTGTAATGAAAGACATCCATAAAAATGTAACAGAAATCATTATTTATTGTATAGGAGCTTAGTTTGATATCTAGGGTCTGATGTAACCCGTTTTAAGAGCCGCGAACGGAACGTCCACTTCCTTCTGGTTCGTTGTTGATAGCGTCCATAGCTATCACCATAGAAACAGTAGAAAACGTAACATCACAACGTTTCTCTATCGAGACCTGAAAGAATCTTCGTAGAAACGAACAAACTAAAGATCATAAACATAAACCGAACGAAGATTATGAAGATACAAAGTACATTTGTCACCAGGAAGGTTATCAAAACGACACTTAACCCTCAAACTATCTTAAAATATTGCATTTTCACCCGAAAATAGAAGGGATGTCCGCCATGGTTTTTTTTTTGCCAGGGGAAAACTGGACAGTCACGTGACCTGAGGTGTGCCTATACAAAAGAATAGACAAAAGGAAACGTAGACAAGTCACAATTTTAGAGCCCTTATTGTGAAACTACTACGTTTTGCGCTGTGGACCAACGTAGGTATTACACATTTTGACATGAGACTGGGTTGCCCTACAAATAAAAACACACAGATATCAGCTGTCTGCTTGATTATTACATTTTGTATGTCCACTCAGTCCTTAAGTTTATACATGGAGATTACTTGGGTTCTGCTTCTAGCCTTTCTTACAATGAATTACTAAAATATGGACAGTGGGGCGCCCCAGTCTCCAGCACAGTTATTTTGAGGGTCCCAAGCTGAAATGTTTGGGGACCCCTGCTCTACGCTATGAATGCTAAAGTCCCGATTGAAAGAGTTTGTGTTGAGGAGACAGGCTGGCTATTCATCAACAAGTGACATCAGGAGGGTAATAATGTCATAACTGTGAGGACCAGAGGGGTATTCCATGAAGCAGGATAAATTCAATTCTATTAATTTCAAGAAACTTTGTTTTTCCCCTGGGGGCAATTCAAAGGCACCCAGAGCAGGAGCATAACAAAGAAGTCTAAAAACTTTGAACTAAAAATATAAAATATCAAATTAAATACTAAAGTTAAAATACAAAATAGATGCAGTAGAATATAGATATAAGTGGACAGTGATCGGACTAAGTAAACTGAATTATTGACAAATGTAAACAGAGCTATATGCAATAGATTTATACTGAGTGAGGGGAGCAGCTGGCCGGCCGTCCCGTCCATGTAAACACGCTGTAGATACGGCTCTGAAAACATGACAGACAGAGGGACTCGGGTGTCACACTCCTTGTAGACAGTCATGACTCAGAGTTATTTTCAGAGGATATACTTGATTTCTGCTGGATTTATGTGTAAAATGTTGCACATTCAGCCTTTAAAGTATGCACAGACTCTTTATAAATTTGAACTAGCTCCATTCAGACAGCTGCTGTACCTTGCCATATAAATGATGCTGTGCAGCTGTATAACAGAGTTCATTTCAATCTGATATAAATTGTATATTATTGTTTTATCTTATTCCTGCATTGGTTAATTTACATTTCATGGTAGGCCTACGCCTTTAATTTGACATTTCTGTAGGTTTTTTAAAAATATTTTCATGGGGGGGCAGTGGGTGTTATAAGATTGTAGATTGTTAGATTGTTGTTAGATGTGACAAATATATAACAGGCTTAGTCCATAACTATAGAAATAAAGTTATTACAACACAAGCTTAGTCAATTTTTTTTTTATTTAGATATTTTAGTGTAAAGAGCGTAATAAAATGTGACATATTGTACATTTCCTGTACACTCCTGGTTTGATAGAAAGGTGTGGAGAATCACATAATTAACAGAGTGACATCTTGGTGGCACTCTGTTGTCTCAAGTGACTCACACATCTTGCTAGTTGTTGTCTCACTCAGACTGACAGTTATGTAGCAGTGCAATTGCTCATACAATGGAAAACAGAGTTGATGAAGGGGCAGAAGAAAGGATCCTTTGTTTTCTTGTCCCCTGACATCATCATATTAGATCCCGAGCAATTCTGTCCCGAAACACTTTTTTTCCCATGTTGAGATCATTGCAGTGGATATTACTTCAGTATTTTATAGAGTGGCCCTCAGTGTATTGGCCTGGTCTCATAAAATGTCTATAATCCGCCTTTAAATTAATAATGCGCCAGATACAGAAACACCTAACTTTGAGAGGGAAAAGTAGACAATATATAATTGGAAAAAAATAAAACACAACTTTGATCATTGAAAAGAGTAAATAAGAGAACAATTGTAAATGAAATGTTCATAAGGGGAGAACATGCTGTAAGATCAAGAAATGTAAACGACTATTATCCTTAGGTCAAGTTAAGAATAATTCCAAAGTGACTTCCGGCATATTAAAATTTAAAAAATAAACAGTTATTAATAATACAAATTTATTTGGATAAATATTCCATCTTTTTTTTTTTGTTTATTTTATTTTATTAAATTTGTTTGATGCATCTTTGTCACCATCCTTCTTTTTCAACACCTTACCAGCGAAATTATAAAGAAAACTCTGCCATCATCAACAAGAAAGTGAACTCTACTCAGCCCACTGCTCCTCCCACTGCACCTCCCACTGCTCCCCACACTGCTCCTCCCACTGCTCCTCCCACTGCTCCCCACACTGCTCCTCCCACTGCTCCTCCCACTGCTCCCCACACTGCTCCTCCCACTGCTCCCCACACTGCTCCTCCCACTGCTCCTCCCACTGCTCCCCACACTGCTCCTCCCACTGCTCCCCACACTGCTCCTCCCACTGCTCCTCTCACTGCTCCTCTCACTGCTCCTCTCACTGCTCCACACACTGCTCCTCTCACTGCTCCTCCCACTGCTCCTCCCACTGCTCCTCCCACTGCTCCCCACACTCCTCCTCCCACTGCTCCTCCCACTGCTCCCCACACTGCTCCTCCCACTGCTCCCCACACTGCTCCTCCCACTGCTCCTCCCACTGCTCCCCACACTGCTCCTCCCACTGCTCCTCCCACTGCTCCCCACACTGCTCCTCCCACTGCTCCTCCCACTGCTCCCCACACTGCTCCTCCCACTGCTTCTCCAGTGCCTGACAACTTCTGCACCTTCAAGCCACTGTCTTCTGCAGAAGCTGAGGAGGAACGTCTCATATTGGACTCCATTGCTTGGCCTGAAACTCCTCCTCTGCCAGTTCCTTTTTCATTGAATCAGACAAGTGATCCCGCCCACAGCACCTTCATCATTCTCCCAGGGGGGGTTGGAGACGAGCGACATGTAGGAGAGCAGCTGGAATTTATGATAAAAATGTACGACTTCCAAGGTAACCCCAAGAAGTCTGGAGGAGATGCAATTGTTGCCCGTTTGCACAACAGGGCACTTGAAGCAGGTGTGGCTGGACGAGTGGTGGATCACCTTAATGGCTCCTACTCTGCTGTATTCCCTTTACTCTGGGAAGGAAGTGCACAGGTTGAGGTAAAGTTCAAGGCTATATCTTTAAATTGTTAATGTACAATAATTGATGCCAAAATAATTCCCTAATGCAATGTCCTGTAGGTCATTTAATTCATGAAATCTAAACCTTTCCCCCTGACTTACTTTTGCAAACAAACAACAACATAAAAAGTAAGAAAAAAGAAAAGACATTGTGGAAGTCTTAAAAACTGCTGTTCCTCCAATTGTCTCTTCTGACGGTCTCTAATGAGTCATTCACCTTTGATCCCGTTGTCAAAATGCCCAACTTTACAACACAAATAAACATGTTTTTTTAAATGTTTTATTTAACCAGATAAATAACTCATTGAGATCAGGATCTCTTTCACAAGGGTGACTTGGCCAAGAGGGCAGTAGCACACATCATAAAAAGCATTACATGATAAAGAGATAGTTTACAATCAATAAGTTAGGAGAGAACAACAATTTACAAATTGCAAATTGATTTACAGATAAAGTGCAGAATCTTGATCACAGAGTACAATTCAGAAACACAGATACTGTCCAATTGTCTCGTGTTTTTTAACTTTTAAGATCGAGCCAAAGGCTTCAAGAGCTCCGCCATTTTCAAGTCATTTTGGAGAAAGTTCCATGCGGTGGGAGTAGCAAAACTAAACGCTCTTTTCCCGAGCTCAGTGCGGACACGAGGCACAGACAGTTTAAAGATATCACAGGAACACAAGGCATAGTGGCTTCTGGTTCTTTGAAGGTATGAACATAGATAAGAAGGCACCAAACCAAGAAGAGCTTTATAAATAAGCTTCAGCCAGTGTATATGCCTGCGCACCTTCAAAGATGGCCAATCTGAGTTAGTGTACAGGTCACAGTGATGAGTGAAGCGTCTACAAGCAGTCTTACAAAATGTTATTTTCTTCTGCTATTCTGGAAAACTTAACATTGAGGAAATGTATTTACCACAACGGTTAAACGTTATTAAGCCAGTAGCTTTTACCTGAAAAATAAAATATAGACTTTAAACAAAAGTAATGCTACTCAATCATCACTTGAGTGGGCCTCCATACATCTGTAGTGGTGACTGTGTCTCCAGACAGCCTGTCCTTTGCCTGCATTTTAATGTTTTGGTTTTCTGGGTGTGGAGTGGATGTGCTTCCCCCTGCCAATGTCAGTGTGCAGGTGTGTTTAGGAGTGGATACAGTTCAGTTATTGGTTGTGATTCAGCCCCCCGCTAATAAGATTGATGTGGAAGTAGCAGCAATAACTTAAAATATAATCATAGTGAGGTGAGACGAAACGCTACACGGATAAACCTTGTTCAAAAACGAGGGTTGTCTCTCACTCTCTTACAGAATTGGCCTGCATTCTGTTGGACATGCAGATGTCATACATCGGTGGTTAGCTTGTGCTAGCATGCAGTATTGCAATGTACAAACAGGAAACTTACACACTACTCACCTGCAGTGAGTGTGTGCTTCTGGGGACGGTGAGCGCAGGAGGAGGGACCCAATTTGGATGTTGTGTTCACAAGCTGCAACAAACAATGCCACTGACTCTACCTTTACATAAGACATCAGTAGAACACTTTAATAAACCTTTTTGTTGGGTTGAATTACTGAACTAAAGAGGTTGTTGTTGTTGGATCCTTTTGGAGATATTTTCATGCAAATGTTTGTCATTTGTTGTGACTGTATGTAAAAATGTTTCCTGTGGGCCAGAGAATGGTGTGAGGATTGTTGAATGCTTTACTCCACAGACAAGTGGAGTGTCTATAATTGTAAGAAAACAAATTCTATGTAGGTTCCGTAGCCTAGTGGGTATGATGTGCACCCAATTTACATCGGGTAAAGTCCCCTTTGCGGCGGTATGGGGTTCAAATCTGACCTTTGCCCTTTGCTTAATGTCATCCCCAACTCTCTTCTCCCAACATTTCCTGTTGTTGTCAGCTGTCCTATCCAATTAAGATGAGACAGGTCCAAAAATATACATGTTGATGTAAACAAGTTCTACTGGCCAGCTAGTTGAGAGTTGACCATTTGCATCAATGTCTCTTAAGCTTCTAATTTAAAATACATGAACAACTTCAGTCAGCTGACACCAAAAATACAACTTTGTTTTCTAATTATTCAATTAATAATTAGTAGGCATGACTTGTATGCTATAACTTTAAACTCTTGTTCTTTGTTTTATCAGGTGACGCTTGTCCACTCAAGCGAGGCTATCACAGTCCTCCGTAGACTAAACAGAGAACATCCTGATAGGACTATCTTAAAGAGCCTCTTCCGCTCAGGTTCAGTCTCTGAAACTACCATCTGTAATATTTGTCTACGTCAAACCAACCAGCCACAGTGCAACTACACTGACCTCCGTACTGGTGACCCGTGGTTCTGCTACAAGCCAAAGGAACTGAGCTGTGATACCAGGATGAACCACATAAACGGAGGAATGCGTATAAAACTCAAAGCTAATGAGGCGAACCTTTTCAAAAGGTGAGGGAGCACAGCAATAGAAACGATGCATCTAGTTTTACATGTAATGACTATAATCAAAGTGTAAAGTATGTATCTCCTGGGGGGAAATGTCGTGTTTGTAACTACAGGAGGCAAAGATGAAATCTTAAGATGTTTATAGTGTAAGATGATACCTATCAAAACACAATTAAAGTCTCTCTCATCAACAAAACTATAAAGTGTATCCATGGAGTCCAAATATGTAGGCAAAGTCATTTATGGTGACTAAATCACATTTGACATTTACATATTGAAGTGTGTTTAAGAGATTCTTAATCATGGGAGCTTTTTCCCCCCAGCAATGTCAACATGCAAGTCTTCATTCAGGCTTCAGGACCGGCCAATGTTACTGTGCTGCCTCAAAGGAAAGGTAAAGCACAACTTTTCTACTTTCAACTAAAAAAAAAATCTCCATGTGACCTTGAAAATAAAAATGTATACAACCTAACTCTCTGTATTCAAGCAGATATACATATAAGGCAAAAATAAATAAAAATAAACCAGCTTCTATCTATAAAACTGAGGAAGAGCTGCAAGTGCTTATCTCATTTACGCTAAAAAAAATAAAAAATAAAAAAACAGTACCAGTGTACTAACAAAAAACTCAAATCACTTAACATGTGTAAATAGTTAACTTTAAATAATTAACATTGTCAAATAAAAAGCATTTGGTAGCATTTTCCTTAACCACAATAAACATGTGCATTCGAGACATACACTCACTATATTGTAGTAAAGCATAAACTTAATCTTTTGAAAAACATCAAAGAACTCTGTAGAAGCCATTTTAATCATGGTCCATTTAATTTAAGAATTTTGATTTCAGTTCATGTTAGTAAAACACAACATTTAGATCATAAGAAATAAGAATATCATTTACAGTAAATATTTCAGAATCAAGTAACAGATTGGCTCCTACTAAGTGATAAAAACTGTTTATGAAAGTTGCCACTACAAATGTTTTTGTGACATATGTATAATGTCCTCATTAGTGTAAAGTAAAATGAGTAAGGTAAAGCAGAGACCTTGTTTTGGCCTTTTTAGGGGATCTGTTGACAAATGATACAACAATCGTTTAATAACCAAATGCTTATTTTGATCAACAATTCTCAGAGCAACCCATCGATAGTCTGGGCAGTGGGAAGTCTGGACTCTCTGGGTATTACTACCAGGGTGTGTGGCGACCACTAGGTGGCACCAAAGTCCACCAATTCAACAACTCCTCTGCCATCAGTCAGTGTCTGAAAGGAAAGGTGGTCCACATGTACGGAGACTCCACCATCAGGCAGTGGTTTGAGTACCTTAATGCTTCACTTCCAGGTAGTTGATTCACAGTGATTTCAGGCAACAGTTTAATTGTATTTATTTCACAGCTTAATCTGCTCCTTTTTTCATACTTTCAGATGCTAAAGAGATAAACCGGAATAATCCGAAGAAATCAGGACCTTTCATGATATGGGACAATGCAAAAAACATCTTGGTGAAGTTCCACTTACACGGTCCTCCTCTTAGTATTTCCGTCCTTATCCCAACCAGTGAGCTGCGTTACATTGCCAATGAAATAGATGATGTAGTTGGTGGCACCAACACAGTTGTAATTTTTGGCATCTGGGCCCACCTCACTCCTTTCCCAATGCAATTCTACATCAGAAGGCTTTACGGCATCCGCAGGGCGGTGATTCGTCTGTTAAACAGGGCTCCAGACACGCTGGTGGTCATCAGGACTCCAAACCTCAGAGGTACAAACCCCAATATATTTGCCTTTAATGACTGGTATGCTATTCAACAGGACAAGGTGGTCAGAGCTGTGTTCAAAGGACTTAATGTTCAGATGGTGGATGCCTGGGAGATGGTTCTGGCCCACCACCTGCCTCACTACATTCACCCACCTCCTCCCATCATTAGGAATATGGTTAACATTATATTGTCCCACATGTGCCCCCAATAGTGCATTTAATAATAATAATAACTTTATTGATATAGTACTTATCTAAACAAGGTTACAAAGTGAGTTTAGGTGCTCTGATGGCAAATGCCCGGTCGCCCTTGGTAACCAGCCTTGATCTAGGATCATCTACTCTTGATGATCTAAGATTTGGCTTGGAGCATAAGGGGTTAAAAGTTCTTTAATGTAAGTGGGGGGCTAGACCGTGTTGTGTTTTAAAAGTTTTTAAACTCATTTTTAAATCAACCCTGTAAGTAACGGGCAGCAAATGGAGGGAGGAAAGGATTGGGGTAATGTTGGACCTGCAGTTTGCATTTGTTAAAATCTGAGCAGCAGCATTCTGCACTTGCTGGAGTCTGGCCATTGAGGACTGACTAAGGCAAGTGAAACGTGAGTTGCAGTAGCCCAAACGTGAAAAGACAAAGGCATGAATAAGCTTCTCTAGATCAGGGAAAGACAGAGTTGATTTAATTTACTAATGTTTCTTAGCTGGTAGTAACAGGATTTAATGAGATTATTGATGTGCGGAATGAAGTTAAGCTGTGAATCAAATGTAATACCTACATTTCTACCTGTAGATTTTATATTGGGTGTTAGAGGACCAAAGAGCAGCTTCAATTTGCTTGCTATATGATCGGGGCCAAAGAAAATGACCTCTGTCTTCCCTGTATTAAGCTGCAGACAATGACAGCTCATCCATTTCTCAATGGTGGCCATGCACTCCACTAAATTGTTTAAGCGGCTGATATTGTCTGACTTGAAGGACAGATATATTTGTGCATTATCAGCATAAAAGTGATAGGAGACCCCCTCAAAGTAATTCATAATATTTCCAAGTGGGAGCATATGAAGGGAAAACAAGACTGAACCAAGAATTGAGTCCTGTGGCAGACCGTACGTCATGCGGGCCGAGGAAGAAACAAATGACCAATTGAGACAGAGAATCCTCTATTTGACAGGTATGACCCAAACCATTTGAGTGCAGTTCCGGTGATGCCTACACACTGATCAAGTCTATTGGCTAGAATTTTATGATCAATAGTATCAAATGCTGTGCTTAGGTCCAACAGCAATATAACCAAACATTCCCCATTATCAGCGCTCATCAGCAAATCGTTTGTAGCCCTAATAAGAGCAGTTTCGGTACTGTGTCGTTTGAGGAACCCTGATTGAAACTTGTCGCAGATGTCATTATTGTTTAAAACAGATGTCAGCTGGCTAAAAAGACACCTTTTCAACCATTTCAAGAACCTTAGATATGAACGAGAGTTTGGAAATGGGTCTATAATTCTCTGGAAGTGATAGATCAGGGTTAGGCTTTTTGAGTAAGGGCTGGATGCTTCCTTGTTTAAAATGATTGGGAACGGTTAATGATGTAAAGTAAGCTGGGGCCAATTGTACCAATAACCTCTTTCAGGAGTGAGGTGGGTAAGATATCAATAGGGCTTGAGGTGGTACGCATGTGAGACACAGTATCGATAAGCTCAGTAAGAGAAATTAATTGAAAATGGTTGAGCAGTTCAGAACAGACAGGATAATTGTAAATATGTGCAGTTGTCGTTGGTACAATATTAGACCTAATATCCATGATTTTTTTGAGGAAAAAATACTTTTCACAGTCAGCATTTGAGGAAGCTGACAGAGCTGGGGGGCAGGGTTAACAAAACCCTTTTCACACTTATGGAAATCTCCTGAAAAACTCCGGAGATTAGGCTCCCCGGAGGGGCCTTAGGCTATATGTGAACGCAAACAGCCAAATTTTTCGCGCAGACTTTACCCGGAGTTTCTCCAGCCAGACCCCAAGTATTTTTTCCACAAAAAGTCTGAGTGAGCTGATGTGAGAACACCGCAGCAAATTCTCCGGAGAATTCACATCAAGCCAATGGGAAGAGAATGACGTTTATATACGGAGACTGCCGCACGGTGCAGCAGTCAAGTGTCTGCACGTGACCACCCAATGCACGTAATTAAAACGCTGCATTATATTTTCTGTTCATCAGTATGTTGTTCTCCTCTCTTATGTGGATGTTGTCATTCCATTGGACTACACATAACATTGATTTAAAGTCAAGTATTCTCATTATAGCGTCGTGTAGTGGACTCTGTTGCTTTGGCCGCTACTTCTAAAGCTATTAACTAAGTCAACTAAGTAACTGTGTTGAGATAGTAAAGATGGAGTTTGGTTTATTTGGCCAAGGGAAAAATAATTAGAAAATTTAGAAGCACTATGTTCATTAAAGATACGTGAACAAATAGTACTGCTGGGGTATTTTGGGGCAGTATCAAACACAGTGCTGAAGTAGACACACAAATGATCTGAGATAAAAACGTTTTCCAAGGCCAAACCTAGAGTAAAATCTAATGTGTGGCCCCTGTTGTGAGTTGGCCCAGATACATGCTGTACTAGGTTACTCAGTGATTTTTAAAAACTCAGTTGAAAGACCATTAGAGGGATCATCAATATGGATATTTAAAGTCACCAGCAATAATAAGTTTGTCAAAGCCAGCAAATTAATTTAAAAAACTATCATTGGACCCGGAGTCCCTATGGCAATATTCAACGTCCTCGACAAACTGATAACAAAGTTTATATGGCAGAACAAGAAACCAAGAGTAAGACTTAAGACACTATTACTACCAAAGAAAAACCTAACCTCAAATACTACTACTGAGCAGCACAACTGAGGACCTTAATAGCATGGATAACTAACGATATTGATACCGGCCTGGTCAGTATAGAACAAAATTCATGTCCAGACATCCCTTTAGGGGGGCTTCCATTTCTAAGCCAAGTGAACTGGAAGAAGTTAAAAATAAAGAATGAATGGATAAAATTCACGATGAAGACTTGGCTGGATATAAAAAAAACAATTTCATCTTTTTACTTCTATAACGAGGACATTTAAAATTGTAGCTATTCCAGGATTTTTACCTATTAAAACTGTTAACGGCTTCAGAAAATGGTCGGACAAAGGGTTAACTACCGTTAATCAGCTCTTTCAAGGGGAATTATTGAAATCTTACGAACACCTCCAGAGAGAATTTGGTTTATTAGGGATGGATGCTTTAAGATTTCTCCAGTTAAGACATTATCTAGAGACGCATTAAGACTGGGAGCTGATATGTAAGGGCGCGGTCACACTGGCCATCAGTACCGTGCCCAAGCACGCTTCAACACTAAAGTCCAGTTCGTTTGACCAGTGGGACCACTCCATATCTTGCTCAGACACGGTACACTTCCTTGGCTTTGGCACACTTTGGAGAGGTGTGCTTCAGCACGGTACACTTCATGCACGAGCACAAGCACGCGGGTACACAACGCTGACAGCCTTCATTATGGAGAAATCCAGAGTTTCATGTCTGTATCTGACTAACATGAAACAATATAAGACACAAAGAAGCTGTCATGTTCTCTGTGTTGTTCATTATTTAATGGCTGTGTAATTATTTATGGCTGTGTCTGATTAAAATGGCTTAAAGGGCCCATATTATGCTTTTTCTGGTTTTATATACTCTTATAGTGTGTTTTCCAAGTGTCCTGTGCATGTTTAGGCACATCTATGTGCAAAATTTCAAAGTCTGCGTGAACGCGGCTTCTCCTCTGTCCTCCTGTTAGCTGTAGCATTAGCTGCATGTCGTGCTCAGTTCTAGTCCCACTCGGAAAAAATTTGCCAGTGTGACGTCTTGTCAGTGTGAGATCACTGATCTAAGCCCATTGGCTCGTTGTGGCAAGCACGTTAACTTCTGTGGCACGCCCACGATATGCCGTAGTGCTAAGGTGCTAATGTTTATGCTCCCCTCGGACAGAGCCAGTGGCTGCATTCCCAATATGGTAAAAGACGTGGGACATTTCCGAGAACCGTGCTGAGCGACTGACCAATTACGGCAGAGCCGACAGGCCGACCAATCAGATCAGACTTGGCACACGTGGGGACTCTGAACGTGGGCACTTCAGAGCCTTAGAGAGAGAGTCAGAAGTGAGCCGGTGCATGGAGCGACAGAACATGAAAACAGACACTTTTTTCGAACTTTAGCTATTGCGAACATACTTTAGTAGGTACATAGATTAAATATATGAACCCCAAAAAGGGCATAATATGGGCTCTTTAAAATGAGCTGCAAAGTCAGTAAAGTAGCTGTCATGCTCTCTGTGTTTTTCTCTGAGGTACAGACACGGACTCGACTGCGCGTCTCTTTTTCTCTCACTCTCTCTCTCTCGCTCTCTCTCTCTCTCTCTGTCTTTCTCTCTCTCTCTCTCTCTCTCTCTCTCTCTCTCTCGCTCGTCCGCCTGTTTTTAAACTGAGCACGCTTCATAATAACATAAAGCGTGCATGTGTTGAATTACGACGTTATGTACAAGAGGTAATCGTCCTTTTGGGCATGGTTAGTCCTGGCCATGTGGGTATGGCACAGCAGGGGGCCAATCGTCCTTAATGATAATAATAATAATAATACATTTTATTGATAAGCGCCTTTCAGGACACACAAGGACACTGTACAACAATCAACATTTTTAAAAACAGCGATGGATAACAAAAACAGCATACAATAAAGAAATGGAATTGTGGACAGTGTAATTACAGTTAAAAAGTTAGAGTGAGTAGGCGATCTTGAACAGATGGGTTTTGAGTCTGGAGAGAGTCAATATTGCGAATGTCTGGTGGCAGAGAGTTTCAGAGCTGGGGAGCAGAGCAGCTGAAAGTTCTGCCCCCCATGGTGCTGAGGCGGGTAAAGGGAACGGTGAGGTGGATGGAGGAGGAGGATCTGAGGGAGCGGGCTGAAGTGACAATGTGAAGGAGGTCAGACAGATATGGGGGGGCAAGGTTGTGGATGGCCTTGAAGGTGTACAGGAGGAGTTTAAAGATGATTCTTTGATTCACCAGGACCCAGTGGAGTTGCTGTAGGATGGGGGTGATGTGATGGTATGAGGGGGTTTTGGTGACAATACGGGCAGCAGAGTTTTGAACCAGTTGGAGTTTATGGAGGGACTTATGAGGGAGGCCGAAGAGGAGAGAATTACAATAATCAATACAGGAGGTGACGAGGCTGTGGACAAGGATGGAGGCAGAATGGGGGGTGAGGGAGGGGCGGAGACGGTTGATGTTTCGTAAGTGGAAGTATGCAGGCCGGGTAATGTTATTGATATGGGATTTGAACGATAGTGTGCTGTCGAGGATGACACCCAGACTCTTAACCTGAGGGGAAGGGGAAACTGAGGAGCTGTCAATAGTGAGGGAGAAACTGCCAACTTTGGATAATATGGATTTAGTGCCGACGAGAAGGATCTCGGTTTTATCACTGTTTAATTTAAGGAAGTTTGAGGAGAACCAGGATTTTATTTCAGATAAACAAGAAGTGAGGGAGGAGGGTGGAAGTGTGGAGTTTGGTTTACTGGAGAGGTAGAGCTGGGTGTCATCCGCAAAGCAGTGGAAAAGTATACTGAATTTACGGAAAATATTGCCAAGGGGGAGAAGGTAGGTGATGAAGAGAAGGGGCCCCAGGACAGAGCCCTGGGGCACACCTGTAGTGACTGGGGAAGGCGCGGATTTGAAGGATTTGAGCTGTATGAACTGAGTGCGGCCTGAGAGATAAGAGTGGAACCAGGTAAGGGAGGTGTGAGTGATGCCAATGGAGGAGAGTCTACTGAGGAGGATGGGGTGTGAGATAGTGTCAAAGGCTGCACTCAGGTCAAGAAGGATGAGGATGGAAAGTAAGCCGGAGTCAGAAGCAATGAGGAGATCGTTGGTGATTTTTAGTAGAGCAGTTTCTGTACTGTGACGGGGGCGGAAACCAGACTGGAAGGGCTCATAGAGGCTATTTTGATTTAAGTGAGACTGTAGCTGGGTGGCGACTATTTTTTCCAGAATTTTGGAGATGAAAGGTAAGTTAGAAATGGGGCAGAGGTTATTGAAGTTGTTGGGATCTGAACCAGGTTTTTTCAATATAGGAGTGGCAGCTGCAGTTTTGAATAATGAAGGAACAATTCCAGTGGTGAGGGAGGCGTGAATGATGGCAGATATGAGGGGAAGCAGAGAGGGGAGGCAAGATCTGACCAAGGTTGTGGGCAGGGGATCAAGCTGACAAGTGGAGGGCTTGGATTTTTGGATGAGGTCAGAGATTTCAGAGGGATCAGGGAATTGAAAACAGGAAAGCGACTGATAGTGCGGGAGAGATTCAGGAGGGGATTTGGACATAAGTGCTGGTGAATATTGTGAATTTTCTCATTAAAAAAATGCATTAGTGATTTGCAGGTGTCAGTAGAGTACAGGTGGGGAGGTAGGGAGTTTGGTGGCTGGAGAATTGTATTTATCAGTGAGAACAGTGTTTTGTTGTTTCCTTCATTGGAGATGATTAAGCCAGAGTAATAGTTGGATTTGGTTTGAGCAACTGAGTCCTTGTAGTGTAGTATATGGGTTTTGTGCATTTCCTTAGGTATAGAGAGACCTGTTTTTTTGCAGAGTCGCTGAAGTTGTCGACCTTTAGTTTTCATTGTCCGGAGATCAGGGGTATACCAGGGGGCAGTTGAGGAGAAGGAGACAGACCGTGTTTTCACTGGGGCAAGAGAGTTGAGAATGTTGTTTAATCCATTATTATAAAGTGCTACTAGTTCATCAGGGTTGGAAAGATAGTCCGGGATCAGAATATTGTCGATATTGGAGTGGAGGGTATCTGTGTTGATGTCCTTTATATTCCGAAATGAGATGAGACGTGGAGACTTGATTGCAGAGAGGCAAAGTGCAACATTGAATGAAAGGAGGAAATGGTCAGTTACATGGTGGAGTTCATCAGCTGTGCAGTTGGAGGGGGTGAGACCAGAACAACAGATTAAGTCCAGAGTATGACCTTTTGTGTGTCGGAAAATCTATGTATTGATGGAATCCAAAACTCTCCAGGCATGATGAAAAGTCTCTGGTAAGAGGCAGATTGCTATTGTCCATGTGTATATTAAAGTCCCCCAGAAATAATACATTTGGTGAAAGAGTAGATAAATGCGTGAGTAGAGAGGCAAAGTCATTTAAGAAGTCACTGTGATGCTTAGTGGGGCGGTAGAGTGTAGCAACAATGGTGGGAGTGGGTCCAGGCAGCTTAAATGCAACACATTCAAATGAACTGAAGGCAGGCATAGAAATTTGCAGGACTTTCCACTTCTCGTGGTGAATTATCGCGAGACCTTCACCCCGACCGTTGCCATGGGGATGTGAGATGTAAACAAAGCCCGGAGGAGTGGATTCATTTAGTTGAGAAAAGTCATTTGGCTGTTGCCAAGTTTCAGTCAGACAGAGAAAATCAAGCTTACGGTCAGTGAGGAGATCCTGGATGAGATGTCCCTTGTCAAACATGACAGCGGCGTTGTCATGTTTGACAGGAGCCTTAGCCGACCTAGCTTGGCTGGCTAATATGCGGCGATCAACAGCCCGGCCAGATTTTCTGGGAGGGCGACGAGAGGTAGACCAGAGGGATTTTATTGCTTTGGAGTTGTCCTGAAATTCCTGTGAGACCCACGATGGATATATCTCCGGCGGGGGAAGAGAGCGATGTCCGGGTGGAGTTGCAGCACTGGCGGTTGAGGCTCAGGCAGGTGCTGTATACCGAAGTATACCTGCCACAGGGTGATGGCAGAAAGACAGGAGCATCCAGAGAAGTGCAGACCAGATGTAAAACTTTCTGGCCCATATAGCGACTGCAATGGCCAGGTGGATCAGCGAAGCCGGGTGCTGCGTTGCAATGGGTAGGCTAGAGTTGGCCCGCTCGCACACAAAACGAGCAAAACACAGGAGCAACAACTGAATCTGTGTTTATGTGAAGATAGGTTAATGCTCTAACTCCCATAAAAGTGCAATTACGCAGTCCATTCAGGCCGTAAAACCAAACAAAATACTTAAAAATAACCGGTGAGCAGCGGCAGCAAGACGCGCCAGCGTCCACTCAACCGGAGTGACGGTTCACGTTCACATGAAGTGGCCGAAATACTCCCTGGTCCTTGACTACAGCACGCTACAGATGGCCAGTGTGACCGCGCCCTAAGTTACCATCGAGTTTAGAAAGAATCTTTATATTGACTGTGGAGGGAGTGTTGAAAAAGAATCTGATTTCCCATCTCTACAGATTGTTTCAGGGTAAGGACACAGGAGACACTTTACAAACAAAACAGAAATTAATTAAATGGGCATTAGAAATGAATACTATTATTACTGATGAAATGTGGGAAAAAACATGTCTTTCTGTGCATAAACTAACAAGCAGTCCTACCTGGAAGGGGGTCTGAAGGAGAATATTTAAAACCCCTCCTTTGATGGCGAGATACAGCAACACATCAGAGCTTTGCTGGAGAGAGTGCAGGAAGATAGGAGACCATACTCATAAAATCTGGGATTGTCCCAAATTGAATAAATACTGGAGACATATTCAGGCAGAGATCAAGAAAATTCTGGGGCTTGATTTGCCATTAGAACCAGCATTTTTTTATACTGGGGAACACTCAAAAAGAAATAAACACAAAAAAACAGACATATTTACTGAGTGTTGCTGTTGATCGCAAAAAGTGATTACGGTGTTGTGGAGTAATGTAAAGCCACCTACTGTACAACAATGGAGGGAAAGGTTAAAAAGTGTTTATGAGATGGAGAGCATAACAGCCTGACTTCAACTAAAGACAGATGTTTTCAAAAATAAATGGGAACCGGTACTACTTCATTTTCCAAGATAGATTAAGATCACAAATGCATAATGTACTTTCTACATGCAAGAGGTGTTGGACGGAGGAAGTCAAGAATATGAGGATACATATGCTTAAACATTTGGGGTATTAAGTATTGGCTGAATTGAAGTTTTGAGAGATACCTGTGCATGTGGTACATTTATGGACTGACCAGATAAAAGATTATCAGTGTCTTATGTTTTGTTTTTTCACCTGCTGTATGACCCATATTTTGTTTGTTTTTGTACATGTATGTATTTTGATATGATTGAAATAAGCAAAGCAACTTTGAAAGAAAGCTCAAGTTAAAAAAAAAAAAAAAAAAAAAAAACTACCATTGTGTCCAGAAGGGCGGAAGATCATTAAACAGAGGACGGGTGAAGTGCAGCAAGCATAGCTCAAGCATCTGGCTGTGGTCGCCATGCAGGTAACAGCCAGGTCTCAGTTAAAAATAAAAAGTCTAGATTCTTGGAGGAAATAAGATCGTTCAGAATGAAATCTTTTTTGGAGAGAGACCTTACATTCAAGAGAGCCAATTCCACAGGGATACTTTGGTGGCCAGAGGGGGTGGTCTCTATAGGGACTAAGTTACAGATCCTAGGGGCTGTAGGCATATTGATGTTATTTTTCAAGGCCTATTGTTGATTACAACCTGTGTATCAAATGTTGTTGTATTTAGACTTAAGGGAGTATAGGGCTAACAGCTGGTAGTTGACAGAGAATGCCACATGAGGGAGGTGGTGAGTATTTTTCAGGATGGGGTTGTGACTATAAAAAACGTGTGTCAAAGTATGTACACCCAAACTGCTAGGATGTATTCCATCTCTCCCATAAAAGGAGGGGCGATTCCAAAAGAGGTTAAAATGATCAATGAAAGCAGGACTATTATGGACTGCCCAGGTAGACTGCTGCCATGTGTGGAGACTGAGGATGCGGCAAAAACGACCGGCACCTAGGCCTAGTGGAGGAATGGGGCCGGAGACAAAAACACGCCTGCCACATGAATCCAGCGAGCAAAGGAGTCTGCTAAAGTCATATTTTAATATTGAAGATCGAAACATCATTGCAGCCGATCTGTAAGATAATGTTAGTAACACGTGGGTGTTTTGTCAAGAGACTGGGGATCCTATCCAGTATGTCCAACACCATAGCGCCTTGAAAACAGTATGTCACCGCTGATCTTCTCCTGACATGCCCCACTATGGAATCACCAATAACCAAGGTGTTCGGCTCCATCGCTAGCGATGCAGGATCCGCTCGCTGCAAGGAAGCAGGTGAGGGAGGATGATTTGCTGCAGATCGCCGCAAAGCCAGAGTGTAGTTCGGCTTCAAACGGTGCGTAGTGGGACGGGAAAAGGCCCCCCGCAGGGTTCGGTGGAGAAGCCCAGGTAGGTGGAAATCCAGCAGGGTTGCATAGTACCATGTAGACTAAACATTTCATATTGACTTTCCAACTGGATTTCCGTGTTTGAGGGGGTGTGATAAAAGATGCATATTGAATAGAGAAGTCAGGACAAGAAATGACACTGTTGATGGAATGTGTGAGCTTTGTGGGCCTCTATTTTACATAGTATTTCCTGGTGGCTATGACTGACTCTGAATACTGGAAATGGGGGATTGTCAAATGGACTGATCATGAATCCTTCTTTGACCTCTTTTTCCAATAGGGAGTCGACAATTTCAGATTGATGATATCATTGCTGACATCACTGGGGCAGACCAACTGAAGGGGTTTTAATTCTGAGAAATGTTTTCTTTCTAATCGTTTCTTTTATATTTAAGTTACTGGTGCAATATCACTTAATTATTGAAAGTTAATTTGGTTTAGTAAATGATCTGAGGTTAATTTAAGGGTTTATTTTGATTTCTTTGCTTCAAGAGAAAAGTGTAAACCCATTATTTGAGTTGTGCTGCACCCAGCATCAGTGGCTACAAGCCTGCAACCAATCATCATTATGATGTGAGCTCTGAATCAACAAATAAACATCAAGCTCCAAAACAACAAAAGCCTAAACATGCAATTCTAAAAAACAAATGTAACAGGAAATGTATGTGCCTCCTGGAAATGTTGCTAGACTGTTAGTGATGCACACGAAGATTATAATTACAGATTCTCCCTGGATCCGCACCGAGAACTGTCCTTATCAGGTTTCTTTTTTATCTTAGCATAGCCACAGTGAGTGCGTCATAACTTTGTAACTGAATGTCTATATAGTGTGGAGTTGGACTGCCCTTCTCTGGGCTTTGCTGCAGACTTATCTTTCAATCTGTACATTTGCTCTTCCTATTTGCAAAAGGAATAATAAAATGGCAACAAACACAACTGAATGACTCAAAGATCTTTTATTAAACAATCTCTCATTACAGAAATTTCCAGCACACATATCAATTCATAATCTCCAGTTCAGGGGACACTTAAGGGCCCAAAAAATAAATGATGATCCAAACGCAAAATCAGAAACATTCCAGGAGATGTAAAGTCATTTAATTGGGATAAAAGGAAGGCTAGATATATGTCTATAGTTAGCTAATGTTATTGAATCAAGAGCAGGCTTTTTAAGAAGAGGTTTAATTACAGATGTTTCAAATGACTGTGGTGCAGTCATCTGCATAACTTCAACCACTCATACAAGAACACCTGAACAATGAACAAGCACCGCTCTGAACAGTCTCACCTTTCACTACAGTCAAACGAACCAGCGCCCAAGTATATTTATGGCCGTCCAAGTACATTTCCAACCTGTTTTTATTTAAATGTATTTGCTGCACCCACAAGAGAGAGAGAGAGACAAAACGGGAGAGAGAGAGCGCAAAAGAGAGTGCATCAGTGCAACATAACAAAACTCCTGTTTGAAAAAGAAATCCCTCTCGACTCCAGAGGAGAGACAAGACACAGGAATATCAAGAAAGCAGTATCACATCAACTTCAGAGAGAGAGAGAGAGAGAGAGAGATGAGTATGGAGTTAGATCAGTCTCAATATTCATGATTGCATACATAAAGATTCACAAATGTATTTCAATGCACACACAAAATATTTATAGTTCTATATAAATGTAAAACAAATCCACAAATACAAAAAAGTAAGATTCACAAACATATTTCACACACAAATATTATTGTTATATATATATATGTAATAGAAATCCATAATTATATGATATACATATATATATATTTATAATTAAAGGTATTTGCAATTTTAATCAAAAACACATTTGTATCATGATTTGTTCTGTTTAGTTTAGTTTTTCACAGTTCAGATGGTTTTTATCTTTTAGGTCTCATTCTTCCCTGGTGTTTCCCTCTATGTTCTAGTGTTTCTTAATTTTTCATTCTACAGTGTCTTCAGTGTTTCATGTATTTATTTTGTAGTTGTCCTCAGTGTTTCTTGTCTTGTGTTCATTCCTTCCTCTGTGTGTTTCCCTCCAGTGTGATTGCCCTCATTGTCTTCACCTGTGTCATTAGTCTCACCTGTGTTTGATTACCACTGTGTCTATTTAGTCTCTGTGTTTCTTCCCTTCCATGTCAGTTCATTGATTCATGGTAGTTGTCAGTCTACTAGTGTCTCCTTGTTTTTTCGTTTTGGGCTTTTGGTAGTAATTTTTTGTTTGCCTTTTTTGATTATTAAATACTTTTAGTTCATTCTGCACTTGGGTCCACCTCTCCTTGTTTTCCAACCAGTCATGACAATTTGTATCTTGTTGTCAGAGCATCTAGGAGGGATGTTACAGCAACTACAACAACTACCAATCTAGTTGAAGGCTCTTTCCTCTTGGATGGAGTTTGTTCTTTTTTCACATTCAGTGAGTCCAGTTTGGAAAATTCAGTTGAAACTCAGTGTAGCAACCTGGGCGAGAACAATGCTAACCTTTTTTAGAGAACAAATAAACCTGTAAAACTGGTTTGATTCAGGATACCGCCTGCAGGGTTTGAGAATATATATAGCTGGTGTATGTTCCTATCAGTAACTGTATCTTCCTGTTCCTGTATCTTCGGCAACATTCATGGCAGTGAAACCCTCCCTCTGAAAACCCAATGACTTTTTGTGTCGTCTTGATGCTTCTTGTTAGGGCAGGTTGTCTGTTAGTGTCTGTATGTTAGTGAAGGATTCTATCATTGTACTAAAACTCACAGATGAACTTCTTTTTATTATTTGATCACCATCATATTAAGATTTCACCACTGTGTTCTCTCCATATTGATCTCTACTGAGGTAAGACATGATGTTCTTTATTCAGTAACATTAAAGTTATCCTGTGTGTTTCAACGACACAACTTCCCCTATCTAAAGATAACTTTCTGATCCTAGCTGTCTCTCTTACTCTCTCCCGTGAATAAACAGTTCTACAGCGCCCCTACAGGCCTGGAGCACTTCCGTTTAAGGCTGAACTTACAGCGTTTCTGTGTTTGCAGCGTGTTTGATGATTATGCAGTTGTTTTGCCTATTTGCAGCGCATTTGTGTCTTTGCAGCGCGTTTCAGCCTTTGCATTTGTTGTGGTAGTTTGCATTTGCTTTTGAATGTGCAGCGTTTCTGTAGATGCTGCACGTTTTTCTAAATGTATGTCGTTTCATCAGTTGCTGATCGTTTGACCCCTACCGGCCACCGTACACATGAGTCACAGAGTTGATCAGGTTAATTAAATATATAATATCTAAAATTACACATCATGATTTTTAGAATAATTGATTTTTTTTTAATCAACAAAGTAACAAGTGAAACTGAAGAAAAAACATTGAGGAATAAATGGAACAGAATTAGAATCTGAAATGTGATTGTGTTAAAGTATAAAGTAACAAAATAATACCAATTAAAGTTAACTTAAAAATAATCTTTAGTTAGGCTAAATGTATGTTTCCTTCATGCAAGCATTACTGTGTGCCTGAAGGGAAACTAACCCTACCTTCCACAAATTACTTCCCTACTTCATGAGATCAGATTTCCTGATCATGTAACATTAGCACACTTGACTGTGACAATTTGACGCTTAGTGTGAACTAGGACTGTCAGCAGAAGTGAATTGTTTTAGATTAATTGAGATCCCAAATTAATGCAATCTTGTCATTTGAATCGCCATTAATCTCATGATATTTTGTCCCTTTGGTCACACTGTGGATAAGCCTCCGTCGTGTCTCTCTGTAGGCACAGTGATGGAAAGAACAACACAGCTGCGTCTTTGAATGTCTCATTTCAATTGTAGACAGCTCAGTTTAAAAGTCAAATGTAATATCCACCGTTTGACATCAACATTTCACTATTCTTACTGTTCATTTTAGCTGTTATATTTGGTTTTTGACCTGTAACGAGTTGGCTTTTTCTGATCCACAAGGTGATCCTTACTTTATACCAAAATAAAAGCAGATGATAATCCTCTACACTGACTGAGCCAGGAATCCTCTACATCCGTCTTCGATTGGGAATAGCCACGCCTGCCAACCTTTTCCCCAACAGTCTTGCAAAAGGTCTTGGTATTTTGCGCTCTTTGTTTCAAAGGCAAGGTTGTAGACTTCTTCCCAATGTTGGCTTCTTTTGAATATGGCATCTCTTGAGTCTCTCCTGCTCCAAGGTGTTAGCTAGTGTCATGAGCACCTTGTCATGGCGCCATCTGTTTGGGTTGTGGTGGTCACTGGGAGGTCATCCATAAAACCTCTTTTTGGGGGTTGTCATATGTCCAACTCCATTCTTGGCCCTCAAACATCTTTCCCTGCAGCTGTTATAGGGAGGTTGTGCAGCCAGTAAAAATACCCTTTCCCAAGTCTTATCACAGAGTTGTCAACTGGTCTGTTCGGAACCGTAACTGGATGTCTCAAAGTAGCTGGTGATAATTTCATTGATGTGCTCGGGGATGTGGTTGTGGTCTAATGCTGCGTAGATGAAGGCATGATAAAATGATCCGTATGCGTTTGTCAAATCATACCACACCACTGTCAGGTTGTCCTTGATTGCTTTGGCCTCCGGGATCATTTTGACTGATGTGTGTTCCAGGCACCTGCATCTGCAGACACCTGGTATCCCACCTTTCTGTATAGATAGGCTAGGATAGTACTTTATTGATTCCCAGAGGGGAAATTTGGGCGTTGTGTTGATATAGTCGTTCTCAGTCATATATGAGGTCATCCATTTAGCCAATGCTAAAAATAAGATTTTGAGTTACACACTTGAGAGTGAGATTGTTCTGAATTGGCTGATGGTCAAAGAGTTCTCTTCCTTTGGCACAAAACAGCCCTCAGCTTTCTTCAAGCATGATGGAATACTGCCTTTTTTCCAGATCCTCACAACAGCTTCCATAGCCTTGTAAGGAGCATCTCGCACTTCTTACATACTTTGTAGGGTATACCGCTAGGTCCGGGGGCAGATGCTGTTCTGTTCCGGCCTTCTTCTGATGATGATTTGTTAAAGGTTGAAACACCATTTCAGATTCAAAGTGAGTAACATGATTGGGTACAAAAAGAGCATCACAGAGTAGCCCAATCTTTAAAAACATTTTTTTTTTTTTTTTTTTTTTTTTGAAGATTTATTTTTGGGCTTTCTGTGCCTTTATTGTAGGATAGTGGATAGAGTCGGAAATCAGGGAAAGAAGTCATTTAAGGACCTTTCCGATAGAAAAGGAAAGCTGTCATTAAAAGTAACTCATGAACACCAAGATTCCTTCAAGTGTTTGTGTCGGCATGTCGACTTGTCCCCACCCCCCCAACGCTGTAAACCTAGGGGAACCACTGAACAAGGTACTCGGGCCAATTTCTTCACCCCTGTTCCTCTTGAAATTTAAATATTGGAATTTGTGTTTAAGGCCCATTTCTGGTGCATGATTAACCCAACACTTATATAAACCTGGTCTAAAGTCAATAGTGCAGTGTTATATTTTTAAAGCATACCTTGTTTGATAGAAAGATGCCATACAGAATCACATTTGAAGAGTGTCCAACCAGGGCCTGGTTTATTTAAATGTCTTCCATCAAATTAGCAATGTGGCCAGAGGTAGACAATCTAGTTGAAAAAAAAACAAACATGTTATTTGGTTGTGCCACCATTATGCAATGGAACTTAGAAAAAGTGGAATGAAGCAGGCTGTGTCAATCATGCACTTAAGATCAAGAAATGTAAACGACCATTGCCCTTAGGAATAGTTTTCCCTCAAAAATCCCTCATCTTTCTTCAGTTTATTTTATCTTATGAAATTTGTTTGATGCCTCTCTGTCACCATCTCTCTTTTTTTAACCCCTTGCCAGCTAAATTATGAAGAAAACTTTGGCATCGTCCTCAAGAAAGTGACCTCTGCTCCTCGCACTGTTCCTCGCACTGCTCCTCACACTGACAACTTCTGCACCTTCGAGCCGCTGTCCTTGGCAGATGCTAAGGAGGAACGCATGTTATTAGACTCCATTGCTTGGCCTGAAACTCCTCTTCTGCAAGCTCCTTTTTTATTTGACCAGACAAGTGATCCCGCCCACAGCATTTTCACCATTCTCCCAGGGAGGGGTGGAGTAGACCGGCATGTAGGAGACCAGCTGGAAGTTATGGTACAAATATACGACTTCCAAGGTAACCCCAAGAAGTCTGGAGGAGATGTCTTACTTGCTCGGTTGCACAACAGGGCACTTGAAGCAGGTGTGGCTGGACGAGTGGTGGATCACCTTAATGGCTCCTACTCTGCTGTATTCCCTTTACTCTGGGAAGGAAGTGCACATGTTGAGGTATAGTTCAAGGCTTTCTACTAAAATGGTATTGTAAAACAAGTGATGGTAAAGGAATCACCTATTGCAATGTGATTGTCCTGTAGGTCATTTAATTCATGGAATCTAAACCATTTTCCCTGACTTACTTTTGCCAACAAACAACAACATAAAAAGTAAAAAAAAAAAGACATTGTGGAAGTTTAAAAAACTGCAGTTCTTCCAGTTACCTCTAGAGGCAGTCAATTCAATTAAAATAGCTTTATTGGCATTAATGTGTAAAATATATTACCAAAGCATATACTAACAACACATAATACTATAATAAAAGTAATGAAAAGTAATAATAAGCAATTAAATATTCTAGTAATGAAAAAAAGTGTCATTTATTATTTTATAGTGTTGCATGTGTATGAGTGTATTTGTGCCTTTGAGTGTGTGTGTGTGTGTTTAGTCACACACTCTAGTGACTTAATCCCCATTGATTCCTGTGTTAAAATGCCAATCTTTACCAGTTTTGTACAAAATGGTATTCCCCATTTCTGGACTACTTTACATTGAGGGAATGTATTCACCATAAGAGTTACATGTATTAACTCCTCAAAGATAGTTTAGCTTTTTTCTAAAAAATAAATATATATACTTGCCACCTGCATACATGTGTGGTGGTGGCTGTGCCTGCAGAGACCCTGTCCTATGCCTGTATTTTAATGTTTTTTTTTTTTGGGGGGGGGGCGGTTTCCCCAAGTCAATGTCAGGGTGTAGGAATTAGGTGTTTAGGAATGGAAAGGAATTCAGTGATTGGACGCGATTTTAAACAGGCAAACATGACGGACGTGGACATAGTGACAAAGAGAAAATACTACCATAGTAAGGCGAAACACTGACTGGCAATACGTCAGGGTGATTTATTTATGCACACACTCAGGATATTGATTTAAAGTACAAGACGCTTTCAGAACTGCATTAAAAGTACTAATAAGTTGAAATTGATACTAAGGTAGGTTATGAATTGTTTGATAGAAAACAGGCAAATCTATTGTTTGAGAAGATGGCTGCCTACAGTGGTAAGAAAAAAAAGTTATACCGGGCTCCTGATAGCCGAGCAGTTATACACATGCCCCCTTTACAGAGGAGATGGTCCTCTTTGTAGCAGCCTGGGGGGGAATGTGACCTTGGCTCATTGCCGAATGTCATCCCCCTCTACATCCTCCCAACATTTCCTATCTGTTGTCATCTGTCCTATCTACTAAAGGCGAGACAGGTGAAAAAATATGACTTTAAGTTCAACTTTCCAGCTAGTAGAGAGTTTACCATTTCCTTCAATCTTATCGTTTACATTAAATAAATTATTAACTTCAGTCAGCTGACACCAAAAATAGAAATTAATTATCTTGAAAACATTGTTTTAACAATCAAATTATACACATAAAAAATAGCATGCAAAGGGTGTATGCTATACCTTTAAAGCTCTTGTGTTTTGTTTTATCAGGTGACGCTTGTCCACTCAAGCGAGGCTGTCACAGTTCTGCACAGGCTGAATAGAGAACATCCTGAAAGGGTTCTCTTTAAAAGCCTCTTCCACTCAGGTTCAAGCTCTGAAACTACCTCCTGTAATGTTTGCCTACGTCAAACCAACCAGCCACAGTGCAACTACACTGACCTCCGTACAGGCGAGCCTTGGTTCTGCTACAAGCCAAAGAAGCTGAGCTGTGATGACAGGATTAACCACATGAGAGACGGATTCAATGTAAGACTCAAGGACAAAGAGGAGAAGCTTTTCCAAAGGTGAGGGAGCACAGCAGTAGAAAAGTTGCATCTAGTTTTGTAATGACTGTAAGTATATAGTATGTGTCACTTGCTGGAAAATGTTGTGTTTGTAACTACAGGTGGCAAAGATGAAATCTTAAGATGTTTATAGTGTAAGATAATACCTACCAAAATACTTAATCTGAACAATTAAAGTTGACACTCATCAACAAAACTATGTAGTGTATATTTTCAGTCCAAATATGGAGGCAGAGTAATTTAATAAAACTAAAGTGTTACCATTTGTTAAATCACGTTTGACATTTACATAATGTAGTGTGTTTAGAAGATTCTTAATAATGGGAGTTTTTTCCCCCCAGCAAAGTCAACCTGAAAGTCTTCATTCACTCTTCAGGACCAGCCAATGTCATGGTGCTGCCTCCAATGAAAGGTAAAGCACAACTTTTCGACTTTCACCAGAGAGATATTTTAAAGATATCCATGTGAACTTGAAAAGAAAAATGGTTTGGTAAAAATAAATAAAACCTTCCTCTTTGTATTCCAGCCAGAGCATTGGCGGAATGAACTACTACACAATAAAAAAATAAAGTGACAATAGCTATTTATCTCTTTGCCTTGTAGAAAAGATATCCCATATAAAGAAAAAATAAATAAACTAACCAGATTCTATCTACAAAACTGAGATAGAGCTGCAAGCATTTATTTCATTTACACTCAAAACAAGATTTATTTTAAGTACTATTAAAGAGGACATATCATAGCCCTTTTCAAACAGTCCCCTGTGGTCTAAATGAAACATCTGTGCTGTGCTTCGGTCAAAATATAACATGAATCAAGCACCAGAGGAGGTTTGTGACCCTGTATAAACCAGCTCTCTCGGAACGCTCCGGTTTGGTGTGTGTGTCTCTTTAAATGCATTGAGCCGCCTTGAGTTTTCCTGGTAGACATCAATCCTCTGTAGAAAGACTTAAAATGGCAGACCTTCTTTATTCTTTTTTTTTTACCAGAATCCAGCTTTTGACATCACAAGCTGAGAAAATTTGAAACGGAGCATTATTCTCTGTCTTGTAAAACTTATGCAGACTACAAACAAAGGACGGGATGGATTTATTTCATATTTTGTGGGTCAGTAGACTCTCAGGTTACCCAAATATATGTTCAAAAACACTGTACAAATGGATTTGTCATAAAATGTCCCCTTTAAAAATACTAAACTAATTAACATCTGTAAATATTTAGCTTTCAATAATCAACATTTTCTTATAAAATGAATTTGGTAACATTTACCTTAACCACAATAAACATGTGCATTCGAGACATACACTGTCCTGCTGAGCACTTTAATGCATATTTTTCTGCTGCTCAGACAAATCCAATAAATACACTTATCTGCACTGGAAAAAAGCTAAAACTGAGTCTTGGGTAAAAATTTGAATGAATACTTTTTTGTGTTATATTATGATGTTGTCTCAAGTGAAAAAAGCAAGGTAAAGGAGAGACCATGTTTTGGTCTTTTTATGGGATCTGTTGACAATACATGATAAAACAATGACTTTAATAACCAAAAGCTTGATCAATATGTTTTAGGGCAACCTGAGGTCGATCAAGGCAAAGGGAAGTCTGGACTCTCTGGGTATTACTACCAGGGTGTGTGGCGATCACTAGGTGGCACCAAAGTCCACCAATTCAACAACTCCTCTGCCATCAGCCAGTGTCTGAAAGGAAAGGTGGTCCACATGTATGGAGACTCCACCTTAAGGCAGTGGTTTGAGTACCTTGATGCTTCACTTCCAGGTAGTTGATTCACAGTAATTTCAGGTGAAAGTTTATTATTTATATAACAGCTAAACTTGTTCCTTCTGTCATACTTTCAGATGCTAAGAAGATTAACCGGAATAGTCCGAAGCAAACTGGACCTTACATGATATGGGACAATCCAAAAAACATCTTGGTAACATACCGTGTCCATGGTCCTCCTCTTAGTTTTATCTACGTCCCAACCAGTGAGCTGCGTTACATTGCAAATGAAATTGACGGGTTGGTAGGTAGCACCAACACAGTTGTAGTTTTTAGCGTCTGGGCCCACTTCAGCCCTTTCCCAATTGAGCTCTACATCAGACGACTTCAGAGCATCCGCAGGGCGGTGATTCGTCTGTTGAACAGGGCTCCAGACACGCTGGTGGTCATCAGGACTGCAAACCTCAGAGGTTTAACACCTTCTGAATCGTTAAACTACAGTGACTGGTACACACTACAGCGGGACAAGGTGCTCAGAGCTGTGTTCAAAGGATTTAATGTTCGACTAGTGGACGCTTGGGAGATGACTCTGGCCCACCACCTGCCTCACAACATTCACCCAGGCCGTCCTATTGTTAAGAATATGATTGACATTCTCTTGTCCTACATATGCACCAAATAGGGCTAATAGATGTGCATTTGTTCAGAGAGAGAGTTAATATCTCAATCAATTAATCTTTATTTGTATAGAGCTAATTCATACCAAATGTTATCTCAAGACAATTTACCAAATAGTAGGTTAAAGGCCTTGCTCTTTGTTATCTCAAAAGACCCAGTATTAGTCCATCACGAGAAGACACAAGGAAATCGCCTCCTGAAACCAGAAATACAATATTGCATTGACTCCTGCTGCCATTTCCCTCTTCATCTGCCACGGAAAAGCTGCCCAAATCTGTTGAACAGAATAGCCAGGGCAGCTGTGGCTCAGTTGGTAGAGTCGTCGCCTCTCAACCGGAAAGTTGGGGGGTTGAGCAACATGTCTGATGTGTCCTTGGGCAAGACACTTGACCCTGAATTGCTCCTTCTGCTTCAGCGGCGGTGTATGAATGGGATTAGGCGGTGTAAAAGTGTAGTGTAGTCGGAAGACTAGAAAAGTGCTATATAAGCTCATCTTACCATTGAAGATCAACCTTGCAACAATCACCAGGAAAGTGATCCCAGTGTTAAGAGGCTTTTGTTGGGGCAGAAATAGTTTAAGTGTTTGTTATGGTAACAACTGATAATTGTCCTGTTATCTGTTGTTAGCTGCTACATTTCTTTTATTGTTGCTGAACTGCTGTGTTCGCCTAACTGTGTGTTTTATTCACCGCTGTGCTAGCTTCCCATCAGAACGACCAGTGTACCCGCCGCTGAATCAAAGTCCGGCCACTGGCTTTCTGGTGTGTAAGTTATAGTTACTGAACTTATCTCAGAGAGTTCAAGAAGGCCGAGCCACACGGCTCCCTTTGTTCTTTGTCCACCATTTTATCCCCATGTGACATCACCACATGGCTTTTTCTCATTCTCACTCTAACTCTCTCTCTCTCTCAAACACACACACACACACACACACACACACACACACACACACACACACAACTACACTTTTACACTTCTTCCACAAGCCTTGCATGATAATGTTTGTTTGCTTAGATTAGTTTATAATAGTTCTTTTTTTGATTAAGTTCAACGATTTTGGGTTGATGTTGCTTTGTTTAAATAAATTCTGTTATAATTTTAAGAGAGCAGTTGTTTGTGATTACTGGTGTATTTACATTGTGATATAAGCTGGGTGCGAGGGCTTTGTGTACGGATTTCACGCCTTCAATTGATTAAATATAGTTATTAATTATTAATAATATTAGTAATTAAGTAACTAATTTGAGACTGATCTGAGTGATATTTTGGTTATATTTCCCTGATTACAGGGTGGTGCCCCAAACGAGATTAAACATAGTTTAATGATATTGTTATTTAATTATTAATAATTCTATATAATTATTAAAGAATATAACCAAAGTTGACTTGATACAACCCCAACACTTTCTTGAGGAAGATGAAAAATTAATCTGACAAGGGGTTGAAAAAAACGAGGATGGTTACAACGATGTATCAAACAAATGGACTAATTTAAACTAAAAGAGGATGGAAGATTTTTCAAATATACTGCCATGATCTCTACACAATAAAAAAAGTTACAGGATTGCAAGGGATTTAATATGTGGATGTCAGTGGACAAGAAAACATCGACCGCATCTTGACTTCACAAAGACAAGCCACTCTGCAATGCTCTTTTTATACCTAGAAATGTTACTCGCCTGTTTCCTGTTAACCTTATTAACTGTAAGATGTTTCATCAGCTGTTATTTAAAGCATTTTACAACTTGTATACTATTTTGTTGCCACTGTCCCAACTGTTTCAAACATGTCTTCACCATCAAATTTAAGTACAATTTATTTTTAAATGGAAAATGACTTCCCCTCCCAGTCTTTTCTGTGGTTAATTGATGCACCGTGCTCCGGCATCTGGCAAAAATAGAAGCCTTGTGTAACTGCTACGGATTGCTCCGGACTGGCCGAGCTGAGACAGTGGAAGCTGGTGGAATTTGGCCGTCAGACACACTCTGGCTCAGCATTGAAAAAAGTTGTTGTTACTCCCCAACAGGCCTTAGCTTTCATAGACGTCCCATTAGGGGACATTCAAATGGTTAAATGGACCAGAGTCACACCAAATATGTGGACGAAAGTAAAAGCATCTTTTGGTTTGCAATCTCGGAACTAACTTACATTGAATTCATAAAGCGTTTTACTCCCTTCCATACAGATGCAGGATTTAGGAAATGATCAGAATATGAACTCACTAAGCTACAGCAACTCCACAGGGATAGAAGTCTAAAATTTGAACAGTTAAATAGGAATTCACACTTCCTAACACTGATTTCTTTATATATTTACAGTTCAGGACATTTTCCACTAAGCATAAAGAATGGAATAAAGTCTTATACCCACTTGAATTGAGGAGTTTCTGTTTATAGCATCATAAACAGAAACATGAAACTAACTGATGTTGTGATGGTTTTGGTACTCTTCATGAATTGATTTTCTCCCATTAAATGCTGTTCAGGCATCCTTTAGGAAAAAACTGAACTCATCAATCAGTTTTAGCTCATCAAACATGTTTTTCCTTTTTTCAACAGGAACACTCAAAAACTCAAAGACTTTATATTATTATATTCAAAACTTAAATTTAAATGGATCTCTCCACCCCAATTGACATGTGAAAACTGGAAATGTGATTTTGAAAGGGGAAGAATTCTGATCGTTGTTTATGCACTACAAGATAAATCAATAAAAATGTTTTGCATTATAGAGTTGCGTGATGTCAACTCTAGTGGACACTTCTGTACCTTCAGAATTACTATTATTAACAAAATTTAAAAAACATATTCAACATTTCATGTCTTAAGAAGTCACAGTGCAGAATCAATTGTCACATTTTAAGAGTATTTAAAGTCCAACTAAATCACATTTGACCTTTTAACTGCTTAATCATGTAAATACCTGTGATTCTTTTTCTTTTATTGCATGCAGGGATGGCATCAAGTTTGTGTGCATGTCATGTATGCATTTTCCCTGCTGTCTCCAATGAGTATTTATTTAATTACTACTAACAATAAAGTATCATTAAGATGTTATTTTCTGTGAAAATGTCATAACTTTAAAGACTTACACGGAAAACACAAGTTTTCCCAGTTTGAATCTTTAAGGAATATATATTTTTTTTAATTTATTTGTTAGGGACAGTGCATATAAATGAACAGCTGTAACAATTACAGCTGTAAAAATGTAAAAGTTATAGCAGAAGTGCTAGTTTCCATCTGTTGTCCCTAGGCAGGTAACCTTTTTGTTTTCCCTTTCTCAGAAATGGTGACATTATTCAATTTAGTTTTAAACCAAATATACATCACAACCATTTTCTATATTTTCACTCATGAGAGTTTCACTCCAGTCACTCTCTTTGAAAGCTGCGTCCAGACTTGGAATTTGGTTTTGTGGAATGAACTGATGACAACTTCTAGTTGTGTATGAGTTGGGAAATCTTGTTTTTGAGAGTTTTCGTGAGAACAAAATTATATTATGATCTGAGATTCCTGTTAGTAGATTGTAGTTTTTTTTTAATTCTTTCAAGATGATTTGTAAATAATAATTCTATTCTGGTTGAGGAACGAGGAGTTATTCTGGTGGGTTTATCTATTATTTGTTTAAGATTAAATTGGCCAGTAATTTGCTTGAGATTTGTTCTATCCTTCTTATCATCCCAGTTAATATTCAAGTCACCCATGATAATCAACTCTTTGTCTAAGTTACAATAGTCCAGAAGAAGTTCCAGTTGATCATAAAAATCTATCTTTGCAGATGGCTTCCAGTAAATACAAATTACAATAAATGACATTTCAGATTAAAGAGAAATAGTCACACACATACATTCAAGTCCAACTTCACTAGGCCATTCAATTTGCTCACATTTTAAGGTGTTTTTAATGTATAAGAGAACCCCCCACCCCTGCCCTTACCCCTGTCTCTTCTAAAGGTGTTGTATCCAGGTATATTTATTACAGCTTCTGGAGAGGAGCGAGTGAGCCATGTTTCTGTCAGTCCTAAAAAGTCAACATTAGAATTGCCTAATATATGTTGTAGTTGTTCCCGATTTTGAGTCATACTCCTGATGTTTAAGTGTCCCCCAAATAAGCCACCGGGCTTGCACTTTGGATCCCAGACTGTCTTAGCTTGATGGAGTGTTTGAAATAATTTTGTAGCGCGATGCTGTTTCATTACTGGGTTCCTCAGTTTGATATCCTTGCACTGCTGGTGGCGTGAATCTGCTAGCTGTGGTTATAGCCTGGCTGGCTGTGGTTGCAGCCCTGCCAGTTGTGGTTGTAGCCCGGCTGGCTGTGGTTGTAGCCTGGCTGGCTGAGGTTGTAGCCCAGTTAGCTGTGGTTGTAGCCCTGCTAGCTGTGGTTGTAGCCCTGCTAGCTGTAGTTGTAGTCATGCTAACTGTGGATGTAGCCCTGCTAGCTGTGGTTGCAGCCCTGCTAGCTGTAGTTGTAGCCATGCTAGCTGTGGATGTAGCCCTGCTAGCTGTAGTTGTAGCCATGCTAACTGTGGTTGTAGCCCTGCTAGCTGTGGCTGCAGCCCTGCTAGCTGTAGTTGTAGCCATGCTAGCTGTGGATGTAGCCCTGCTAGCTGTAGTTGTAGCCATGCTAACTGTGGCTGTAGCCCAATTAGCTGTGAAGGTTTAGCACCTTCATTGAAGGTCCAGGATTTATTTCAACATCACCAGCCAGGAGCAGTATTATCAGAAGATGTACAATTCCCAAGAAAGGTTTAGGTTTGTTCAACTGTTCATGTTTACCTGAGGGTGGCCTTGCACGTCCATTGTCCAGTCGTCTTGTGAAGAGAAGGTGTTGACTCTTCTTGGCTAGGTAGAGGACTTGGTCACCATTTTTATCCATTTTTGGTGTAAGTGTTAGGCACAAAAGTAGAGAAAATGCACAAACAGTAAAGATACATGCAGATGACAGATTTCAGACCAGGAGGCAGAGCTGCAGTCTTACACGCTTCTCTGCGCCCCCCTTAGATCTGTCTCCCAGTCACTATAGTTGTAATTCTGAATCGAACTGTAGTTATACTATAGGTACTGTGTCTGTCCCCCGGCCCAGACCCGTTTTTATAAGTCATCCAAACGGCGTAAATCGTCAAAATCTCATCAGAATCAAGACTACAAATATGATTTTGCTAAAAAACCAGAAGATTCACTGCAGACTTTTGAACATTAGGTCCTTAGCATCCAAATCTCTTTTAGTGAATGATCTGATATCAGATCAGCATATTGATCAACTCTTTTTTTGACTGAAACCTGGCTGTGTCAAGATGAATATGTTAGTTTGAATGAATCCACTCCTCCCAGTCATTTTTGTACTCATATACCTTGAGACACCGGACGAGGTGGTGGAGTAGCAGCTATTTTTAATTCTGGACTTCCAGTTAACCCTCGACCAAAGCTGAATTTTTCTTCTTTTGAAAGCCTTGTTCTTAGTTTTTCACATCCAGTCTCAAGAACCTTTCAGCCAGTTCTAGTTGTTGTAGTTTACCGTCCTCCTCTGAGCTTCTGTCAGAATTTGCAGAATCTTTATCAGATTTAGTCCTTAGCAGTGATAGAATAATTGTTGTAGGTGACTTCAATATCCATGTGGATGTTGATAATGATAGCCTGAGCACAGCTTTCATGTCACTATTAGACTCTATTGGTTTCACACAGGGTGTAAACGAACTTACTCATCGTTTCAACCACACTCTGGATCTTGTTTTAGCTTATGGCATTGAAATCCATAACCTTACAGTTTTCCTAGAAAATCCTCTTCTATCAGACCATTTTTTTTATTACATTCAACTTTGTCCTACCAGAATTACCTCTGCTCGGAAGAGGTGTGCTCTCTAGAAGTTTGTCGGATAGTGCTGTGGCTAGATTTAAGGAAGCTGTTTTTGATTCAGTACCGTGTTTCAACCCAGTTGGAAACTCTTATGATAGCTTTAGTCCCTCTCAGCTAGATCAGTTTGTTGAAAGTGCAGTGGATTCACTGAGAGTTACTCTTGATTCGATTGCACCCCTGAAACACAAGGTTGTCAAGCGGCGGAGAGTGGCTCCATGGTTCAAATCAGAAACCTGTACTCTAAAACAATCGTCACGGAATTTTGAAAGAATATGGCGCTCGACCAAAACGGTAGAATCTCGTTTTTTTCTGGCAGGATAGTCATAGAAGATATATGAAGGCTCTACGTCACGCTCGAGCTGCCTACTACTCCTCTCTAATCGAGGAAAACAAAGGCAATCCTAGATACCTTTTCAGCACTGTAGCCAGGCTGACAGAGAGTCATGGCTCCATTGAGCCTTGTATTCCTCTAGCCCTCAGCAGTAATGACTTCCTGAGCTTTTTCAACAACAAAATTCTAGACATCAGAGACAAAATTGGTAACCTCCTGCCCTTACCTGGTGCGGATACATCTGATACAGTAGAGACAGTTCCAGGACCAGATATTAGTCTCAACTGTTTTTCTCCAATCGACCTTTCAGAGCTATATTCCATTTTTTCTGCGTCAAAACCGTCAACCTGTCTTTTGGACCCAATCCCAACCAAGCTGTTTAAGGAAGTTTTTCCCTTGGTTAGCAACTCTATATTAGTTATGATCAATTCGTCTTTACTGGCAGGCTATGTACCCCAGGCATTTAAAGTAACGGTAATCAAACCTCTACTTAAAAAGCCTACTCTGGATTCAGGAACTCTGGCTAACTACAGGCCTATATCCAACCTTCCTTTTCTCTCGAAGATCCTGGAGAAGGTGGTAGCTAAACAGCTGTGTGACTTTCTCCATGACAACAGTTTATTTGAGGAGTTTCAGTCAGGATTTAGAGTCCACCATAGCACTGAGACTGCACTAGTTAGAGTTACAAACGATCTACTTCTAGCTTCAGACAGGGGACTTCTGTCTGTGCTCGTCTTGTTAGGTCTAAGTGTTCCTACTTATCAGACCGATCTCAGTTTGTACATGTTAATGATGAGTCCTCTATGCACACTAAAGTTTGCCATGGAGTCCCACAAGGTTCAGTGCTTGGACCAATTCTCTTTACATTATATATGCTTCCTCTGGGAAATATTATGAGGAAACACTCCATACAGTTTCATGGTTATGCAGATGATACTCAGCTGTATGTATCAATGAAGCCCGATGGCACCAGTCAGTTATGTCAGCTAGAAACGTGCCTTAAGGACGTTAGGACCTGGATGACCAGAAATGTTTTGCTACTTAACTCAGACAAGACTGAAGTTATAGTGCTAGGCCCTAAGAACCTCAGAGAGACTTTTTCTAGTGATTTGACTGTCCTTAATGACATCAGACTGACATCTAGCACCACTGTAAGGAATCTAGGAGTTCTTTTTGATCAAGATATGTCTTTGAGCTCTCACATCAGACAAGTTTCAAGAACAGCCTATTTTCACCTTCGTAATATATCCAAGATCAGGAATATCCTGTCGCAAAATGATGCAGAAAAACTAGTTCATGCATTTGTTACCTCAAGACTGGATTATTGTAACTCTCTTTTGTCAGGGTGCTCTGGCAAGTCCCTAAAGACTCTTCAACTGGTCCAGAACGCTGCAGCTCGTGTACTGACCAGAACCAGGAAATGGGACCACATCACTCCTGTCCTGGCTTCAGCCACATGGTGACCTTTTAGCCACATGGTGAGTCCTCTGGTACTGGATTAAAACAACAAAAAGGGGAAACAGACTCTGTGTTAAGTTTATCATATGAATTCTTCTTGAAGATACTTAACTCAGTCATAAAAACCTCTGAATATTTATAGTGTTATCATGTCTAGCTTTCAACATCAAACTAATCTAGTCAATCAAGAATGTGATAATTATATGTTGCCAAACAGGGAGTTTACCTCTAAATGGAGGACTATTTTTAACTAGATTTATCAAACTGAACATGTGCTTTTTAGCTGATGGGATCATAGATTGATAAAGTATGATATATGACATGGGGTTTTATATCAGAGCTTGAACTCAAACAGTGAAGAGTATCTCCTATCCCTAAAGTATCCAGTAACAAAACAAGTAAATGTGATACAGGGGTTCAATTAAAAACAAAAATCAGAAGCAAAGAGCTTAAAGCATACAGCATAAAAGAGGTATAGAAAACGTTAAAAAATACCTTCAAAGTAGACACTAATAGAAACATGTTGTTTTCCCAGCATCTATAAAATTAACCAGAAGTTACACCCAAACAAAATAAAGATGAAGACGACGGCTACCCTTCATAAGATTTTCCTCCCTACATTCAACCATTGTTTAGATATCCAGTGATGTGTCAAAATCTGGACGATAATGAATAAAAACGCCAGCTCAAACAACAGATAACAAAGCAGTTTTACAGGAACTTTGCTCACTAACAGGTGAGCAGCATCCTTTCCCAGTTCACTGCCCTGGGTAAATAAAAAATAATAATTTACTATTAAAGGTCACAAATGCATAATATCTCCATCTTTTGTCTGCTCCACTCCTCCGAAAAATGGAGTTAATGTATTTACTGAGGTTCGGTAGCAGGATCACGCCTAAAACCACACCTGTAATTACCTGACAGCCTATTTACACCGGGTCACCTCACCACATCCCGTTTGTCTCAGATCCTTCTACCCACCCCCCCTTCCCTACTTCTCATCCATTCACTCTCCTTCCTCATCTGTTCCCTTGTTGTGGATTTTTCTGTTGGTAATAAAAGATCTCAAGTCAAAGTCTTTTGTCTTTGTGTATTTTATTGCATATAGTAAGAGTTGTTTTGCAAAAGGAGTAATCAGCTACAAAAGTAACATCAGTCACAAGTGCAAGATTCCCGGGGCAGTCCCGGTTGCAGAGCATATTTATACATTCACAGGGTGTAGGTATATTGCATATACATGAGTAATACATGGTCATTGGTTTCAGCTTGCCCTAGTGGCTACAGCTTCTTCTAGTTTGCCTGGTGATTTATCTATGCAAGCTTCTTTATAAGGTACCTGGTACGGTGGAACACGAACAGCAACTCTTTTGTCAGGAGGGCACTGATTTAGGATCATGCTGTACTCAGATAATGAGGAGGGTACCTGTTGGAGATGCAGACCAAGGCCATACAGAGAAACAGTTTTTAATTGCTAAATGACGCACGAACATTTAAGTCTTTTAAGTTCAAGGATGACAGACAGACAGTATTTTTCCACTACACTCTCCTTCCTCATCCCTTCTCTCCCCCCTCATCCCTTCCCATCCAACTTGACACACACCTCTCCCTCGTCTCTCTCACTTCAGGTACAGTCTGGGGCCGTAATCAGTTTGGGTGGATCCATACCTGAGACGGAACCCCCACTCTGAGTCTCTCGCTCGCCCGATTAACCTCCTAGACCAGCCTGAAAGACGATGGCCATCTCACACCTACACCCCTCTCATACACATACATCTGTCAATATATCTTACATTTACAATTCACATTAAATGTTCAAACTAATACTGTTGTGACATGGTCCTTTCTAGTGAATTGGTGCTTAAACAGGCCGTTTTCCCTTCATGACATATCAAAGGGCAGTAACCCTTCTCCCAGATGGGTGGCAGTCCAACAGCTAGGTGTTTGTTCTGCCCTCTGATTGACCACCAACATCTCCTGTCTCAGGGTTAGAGTGGAGAGGTGAGAGATAGTATTGAAGAAGAAGTATGAAGATGGCACCAGTTCAGAATAAAGTGCTAGTATTCACAAAGAATGACTGCAATAGTACGGGGCAGAATACCTGGGGGCCATTCTCTAGCACAAGAAATATGACTCAATCATCAGTGTGATTAGGCTAGATGTTGACTGGTGAAAAAAAAAAAACAAGCCAAACAAAATAATCACCCTGACACACATGTTCATTTGTGAAATTCTCCTGTATGTGTAAACAAAACGTTGCCTCACATCTCGTCACCATAAGATAAGGGATTATCTGCCATCGTATGGTGATCGGCTAGCTGTTTTTGGATACTGCAAACGCAAGGAAAACGAACCAAGGAGTCGCAAGATGAAGGTTTTTGAGCGGCTTAGAGGAAAACTATCAAGAAGCAAGGGTGAGCATGTGCCTGAAAGAGAACATCACACTATTCCAAAGAACGCCCAAAAGAATCAGAGAAAAATTGAGATAGGATGGATGCATTTCAGAGAAGGAGGATTTGTGCAGGTACGCACCAAAAAGGGCGGAAGGACCAGAAAAGAGAGTGTCTCAACGGAAAGTAAAAAAAAGAACTTGCTAGAAAAGGCTCTGCACTTGTTTTTTCCAGATGGAAAAATGCAGAGGGTACCCTTACTGATTTTGACATTGATTTGACCAATTTTCAGCAGCATTCATTGGACGATACTATCACAGTTGGAGAACTGTATGAAAAGACAAAGTTACCTCTCTTACGTTTCTATTTAACAATCAAGAAGCAAGAAATACAGTGCACTTTAGGAAATGTCTTCAAAGTGCCATACCAACCCGGTATCATGCCAAAACGTGTAATAGACACGTTGGTCCACTAGAGGATGCGTGTCAGTGTCACGCATTGCCTGTCTTCAGCGTCAAATGTTTACGCCTGTGATCTGTGCCATACCAGCAGGGGGCGATAATTTACTCAATGTCAACATCCATCGCAGACAAAAGAGAAGCTTTTCAGTGTATTCCAAACCTCCTTCCTGTCAGGTAAGAGTAATTACCCGGGATTAATATTTATTATTAACTTATTATTAACCTAAGTTTGAAATATTTGAGGTTGCCTATGGCTGTTTTTTTATGCTAAATACATGTCGTTTGGTGGTAGAGAGCCAAGGTTATTAACATGAGAGGAAATTGAAGTAGTAACGTAATGAAAATGCATTTAGCTGCCCAACTAGTTTAAAGACTATCTCTACTTTAACGTTTTCTCAAACCTGATAAAGTTGGGCTAATATTATATCTAGTTAAGGTGGAAGTAGTATATCCCCCAGTACTAGATAGATCAGTATTTGGACCTGTTTCTGTGTAAACAGTGATCGTGTTAACTGGCGGTGTTACGGTGTGACCAGTGACCGTGTCATCTGATGACTTACAGCCTAAAGTGCTCTTCGCGGTAACCGCAGCTGATAAACATGAAAGGTGTCCACGTAAATGCCTAAAAATGCACTCTTTAGATACGTCTGTAAATGAATGATTTAACAAAAGAGGCTCTATCCGTTTCTATTCCGTTGTGAGCAGGACACCAACAGACGCGTTCGGCTGAAAGTCTCCAGTTAACGCGGTCACTATTTGCACCGTAACACCTGCCAGGCCATTTCTATTTTAGCTTTTTATCTTTTATACACAAAGGGCCATTTAATAAATCCTAACTTTTGTCAGGGGAGGTATTTTATCTATGGTCAGTATGGGAGGACTATTGAATAACTGGTTATATCAGTAAATGACATCGATGATTCTGACATGTTTCTCCAGATTAGTAACCTACGGCTTCTATATATCCCAACATTAGACTACTACATAATAGACTTTGCTTTAAATCAGCATAGCTTAGTTGGCATGCTCCTAACATGACAGCCAGTGGGAGCTGTATTTTCACTGGCTTCTATTTGTGATGTGGCTTTGATTTGATCATAAATTAAATAACAATTGAATACTGATATTCTTGCTGTTGTTTTTGTCAGAGTCTGCAGCTACCAGTGGTGACGACCAACATAATCTTCAGCTGTCAATTAAACAAATGTTTCTTGATGTCCATCAAAAAAAGCCAGCCTTTATAATCACACTGGTAAGTTGATAAGTCATTCAAAAATGTTCCATTTATATTACTTGCAGATGCATCATCTGGATTGTTTTGGTATCGAGAAGTCTATAGCTCACATACCTTATGTCTTGATTTAAAAGAAAGTAGGCCTGCCTTTTATGATATTCAAGTTATTTCATTTTCTTACATTTTGATTAATTGATTGTTTTTTCCGTTTTAAGAAGTAGTCTTTTAGTTTTCTGATATCTGCATACATATGCTTGTACATGTGTGTTTTCTGTTTGTATGTCAATAGACAGCAACAAAATTAGGCACCTTAGACGAAGGAAACTCCGGGAAAGAGAAGAAGAAAGTCATGGAAACAATGAAGTTCTACATTGAACAGGTTCCAGATGTGGAGCGGATCATTGAGGAGAAGGTGGAGTTCATGTCAAAAGTGCGGCTTCAAGAGGAAAAGATCATTTTGATGAGAGAGATGAGACAGCACTGCACCTACCTCAGAAGGCTGGCCTGAAATCATCAGGACAATGATAGAAGAAATGTCTTCTGGTAGAAGCAGTGGTAAGAAGCTAGCTTTACATATCTGCTAAAAGAAAATGACACCATGCAACCCCCACTGCAGAAGTTATACTATTGCATTTGCTGTCCAAAATCATGAGCCATACAGGGAAAACCACTATAGAATCAGTTTTTAACGTCAATTTCCTTTATTCCAATTAACTCCAGCTCAATTTAAGTATGTGCGGCCAAAACCTGTCAATAGTCTGTCTGTGTGAAAACCCACTATATTTTGCAGGTTGAGATAATATGGTGCCAAGACAGTTCATTTTAAGAAATCAAGAGTTAGTTATAATCCCTGTTGCTAATTTCTATTTTGTTAGGTACATTTGGGGAAATACTTCCAGGCAGTACCCAGTTGGGCCTGCCTACTTGTAATTATACTAGAGCGAATTATGCAAGAAATGGTATCTCCCTACTTGAAGGTCCTCAAATCCATTTGTGAACAAACACAGTTAGTCTGATTATTTTATGTAGTGAAGTTAACTTCAGTGACAATGGCACTCCTACAGCATATCAGAACTTTAGATACATTTGTCTGTAGAACATGGTATTTCACAAATGTTATGAGGAAGTTGAAGATGCAAGGTAATGAAGTAGGAGGGGAAGAGCACTGGTTTTATGTTGTGGGGATAAAGAGTTGGCTCAGCTACATTCTGGGCCTGATTTTGACAACAAAGACAGAAAAGAGGTGGTAAAGAAGCTGAAGGCTGGACAAAGTGACTTGCCATCATTTTAAAACGTCTCCCTAAAGGACATCTTATTGTTAGGTTGTTAATGTTGGTGCCAGTTTAAGGTCTGTCTGGTGATTAAAATATAGCTTGAAGAATGGGCCTAACTGTTCTTGAAACATGGAAGGAGTTGGTCTGTCAAAAAGTACATCAGTCATATTTAATAGCAAATTGGAGAACATTTGTACAAACAGAAGGTCCATCATCACTTTGAGACTATTGATTGTTGCCTTCTGAATTCCTTGGCACTAAAACTAAAGCTGTCGTTCTTTATGAAAGTAAGTTTATGACTAGCTGGGCAACATTCCATTGATGGGAATGATGTAATTTCTCTTTTGTTTTTCTAGGCAGTGTCACTGAAGAGGGGCATCGTGGGCTACTATGTCTGCTTCAGAGAAGGCTTGTAGAAGTTGTCTGCTCAAGTTACAGCCAGGCATTAGGAGCAAATGCTGTTTCTCTTCTGGAGGATGGGCCTGAGGAGATACTAGTGAACCATAATGAAGTAGATTATGAGAGTTCTGATGAGAGTGATTTGGAAACAGTGTGAATGAGTGGCTCTCATCTGGTGGGTTGAAGCAAATATTTTGAAATGTCGGGAACAATTACACAAAAACAATACAAATCAGGCAGGTTTCAGTAAGCTTCTTCAGAGTGAATAAATGAGGCTGTGTTGTATCATTGGAAGATGTTATTGTTTTTTTAAATTATCATAGACTGTAAATAGAATTATAAAGCCAGAGTTACGTCACCCATTGGTTTCTGAAGAGCTGTTTTTGTAGCCTATTCATGACGGTCTACCTATTGGAAATGCTACCTTTGGCAAACTGGTCAACCTAACAGGCAAACAGCTGAGGCGAGTCTTTAGCCTCATTACAAACCACTAAAATGTGTTCGCTTGCAGTCGGATCGGTCATGTCATTAATAACTAGTATCCTTCATAAAATCAAAATGAGTGGCTTATTAAATAAAATCAATCCCTGTAGAATATTTGCTGATAAAGACATTAACTAATAAGACCTAAATCATTTGTAAATGAATTGTAAAGAAGTTTATTTCCGCTGTTAAAATTGACTTTTTACCGTATTTTCCGCACTATAAGGCGCACTTAAAAGCCTTTAATTTTCTCAAAAAACGACAGTGCGCCTTATAATCCGGAGCGCCTTATATATGGATCAATTGGTTAATTGGTTGATCCATACTGGTTGTACACGGCGCTCAGCGACACTGACTCGGATAATGACGAGAGGGAGCCGTCAGCCTCAAGCGGACACTCAGAAACTGCATTTCTTTTACACTTCCACATAGGTCGCGTTTTTCCAATACAGGAGGGTGCCGCTTGTTTTTTTTACACATGGCTGTAGCTTTATGTCTACATCTCAGAAGAGAGCCAGTACTTTAGGTAAGGACAACACTATGTGGTTTAAGGCATGTAGATATCTTATGCAGAGGTGCTATTTTGTTTTTTCTCTGTCTTGAAAATAAAATATGTATGGGGAATTGTGGACTTGTCTTTTGTATCTCAATAAGATTGTAATAGAAATAAAAAGCTTTTATTGTCAGTATACAACTGTACAATGAAATTAGAAATGCTTCACCTCTTCACAAACATAAAGATATCCACAACAACAAACAACTTGCATTCAAGAAAGACTTTTTAAAAAAGAAGACAAATTAGAGTAGATAATGTATATTGCACATGGCATTGTATATCCTTTGTGGACAGAACATTTAAGTGACTGAAATTGTGCAGAATTACATTTTCAAATTTTTCTATCAACTGAGTAATAAATCAATCTACAGCCATATATCTTCTTTAATATTGCTAAAAAAAAACCCTGCACAACCAATAAATGTAAGCTTACAACCAAATGGTATTTGCTTTATGACTACCAATTTTATACATTTAATCGAATATGTATGAATAATCTTAAGTCTTTTTATGATTGTATAGAATTGCCCTATTCATAGATAAACGCCATAAAAATAGCTATTGATGTACATTTACACTGTAAATCTTGTGTAGCCTCTCCATTGGCTGTGAGTCAATGACGTCATGCGGAAGCTGTAATCCACGGCATATTCGAGTCCTAATTTGTCTAAATTGTATGAAATAAGAAATCAACTTTAGTTTCTCTTACCGATTTTTGCAGAGATTCCATGTTACTGCTAATTCGGCTGTAATTTAAATAAGATATATTCAGCAGATATATGTATATTTATGTATTAAAAGTTGAAACTGGAAGAATTCCCAAAACAAAACGTGATTTCTACTAAAATCGCAAAATTGTGTAAATTAAAGCAGCACCATCACTTTTTAAAACATATATAGTCTAGATTATGTCACAAAACCTATTCGGCTTTTGTAAATATTAGATATAGTGGGTAGATATACATCTTTACACCCCTAATTTTGTTCGCGCTTTGCAAAAGACATACGGACCAAAATAACCGTTTCTAGAATAACAGTAAAAATATCAGAAGTTATGTGATATATGTACTTTATTTTAACATAGATATATATGTACTATACAATAAATACTTCGGTCACACGTGATCCGTGACATATTCAGTGAATATATCTTTTGTAAGCCTTTTATAATCCTAGTTACAACCTTTTTCTGGAAACGGAAAGGACTACAATTATGGCGCCATTCAGTATCAAGCTGTATGACTTGACTCTAAGGAATTGTAGTCTTTTATACAAATGTCAGTGTTTCCCTTACATAAGAAGTTATAAATATTTAATTGAGGGTACACAGGGGAGTTTAATTGGATGGTTAACACATTTATGTTATCAGATATTTAAAAAATAATTGATACATTTGTTAAAATGTATCATAATCATATATAGCAGCTCCCCCTGTTGTTTTGGTGAGCTGACTACCCTCACATGGTACTTTGTTCCAAGACCTCTCTAAAACAGTTATTCCCATGTCTGTAGCCCCTTTTGTTGCTGAGGTATAAGCCTTCAAACATGCCCTTGGTTCAAGGTTCAAAGTTCATTATTTCAAAACAGGGGTCATGTAGAAACCTCATCTTCTCATATGTTACTCTCCAGGATGAGACCTTTCCAACAATGTATGTCGTTCAGCTCTAAGCCAAAAACTTAAATATTCTCATTTCATAGGCAAGGGGTCTTACAGTCATTGTTTCATAGAGCGCTTTCAAAGCCCAGTACATAAAAAAATGTTTTGTTTGTTTTTTTCTATTTGTTTGTTTGTTTGTTTGTTTGTTTTGGTGTAAGTATATCATAAAGTATGGGGAACTATAGGCTTGGAGGGCAGCCTGAAGTGATTAGTTTAGAATTATGGCTAAAAGTAAAAATCTCTTAGTGTCTCGTATTTGAGGGTATGGACAGACAACCTATAACATCATATGGGTTGAAGGGCTCGTTGTTGGAGTCTTGTCATCTTCAGATGATAGTAACAAATCACCTCCCCTGGAAATCATCTACTTAAGTTATCTTTCTCAGTAAGAGGAACAACCTCTGGAACACATTTCCATCTGAAATTAAAGAAATGACAGAGTAAGTAAAACAACGAGTAAAACAGTGGCTGAAACTGAAGCAAGTCTGTGAGCATTGACTGTTTCCTTTTATAATCCTCATTTTACTGTTTGTTCTTATTTAGTCTCTTATTTCTATTGAGTTTATAATGTCTATATTTATCTATAGTAACATAAATGTCTTCATAAAAGCTTTTCATTGGCCAAAGGTTAACAATTTGATTGGTAGACCTTGCTAAAGTTCACATTTTAAAATGAAGTGATTACTCAAACACATTATACACACGTTCCTTTTGTTACCTTGAATATACGTGTATTATTCTTTGTCTTGTTGTAGTAGTAAATATCAGTTACCTTTAATCACTAACCTTGTTCACCTACCCCACCTCATTTTCCTCACTTCATTTCTCCTTTCCTCACCATCGATTTGTTGTTGATGTTGTTTGCACCCTGTCAGTCCTTTTTAGCCTACATTCATTTACCTGACCACTCCTTATTTAAAGACTGCACTTCCTTGCACTCTCTTTTTGGCATTTCAGGATTAGAAGGTGCTTTTCTCCTATCCCTAGTAGTGTAGTGGTGACTGAAAAAGTGGGAATACTCTTAATTTTCCCCTCAAAATGTTTTTTTTCAGGCTACCCGTCCAGCAGAGGGAAAACGGCCTTTGTTGTAAACAGTGACATGTGAGACTATTCATGCACATTCAGTTAATACGTACTAGTCAATCAGACAGAGTAGGGAGGGTCATCCCTTCACCATCCTAGGAAATAATTGTAGCAAACTACTGAATATGGTCACTCAATCAGTGGTGTGAATCAGAGGAGATTTAGAAGTGGGTATACTCTGTGATTACTGAAAAATAAGTGGGTATACTCCATATACCTGCGTATACCCTGCACTACACCATTGGTCTTTATTAATATTAATTTATCCTTAGTACTTTTTTATCCTTTTATCCTATGTCTCGTATTGGGGGAGGATTCATTCATAGTTTGGCCTTGTGTCTGGCAGGCAGATTTCTTTAAAGCCCTGCAAACTAGTAAACTAGTATTTACTGGATTTAACTTAAGTTCTATGCGTACGTGCGTAGCTATTGAAGTACGAAGAGGCAAAGACAGGAGCTACTGTAGGCAGGTACTGGTTTATCACAGCCATCGTCTAAACACCAAATGAGAGATTATATTTTAGATTAATGGTGTTCCATCACCCAGGACACTTCTAGAGACTTGTAGAATCTGTATTGAAGTTGGCCTGACTCTTTTCATCTGGTGAGTTAGACTAAGCACCTCTTAAATGGCAACACAGTTCAAACAAACTTTGACTTGCATACAAAAAAACTCTTACTATAATTTATAATATTATGTGGGTACGCAGCTATGTGTAACTAATGAAAAGTCATACATACCAGAGTGTGCATGGCTGCCACTCCACTTGCTTCATTTTTTGGCCCTTAGTGAAAAAATTTGAATTATGTGAAATCTTAGCTTAACAAAAAATAAATACCATTTTCTCTATTACTTCTACAAGATCATGACTCAAATAACAGAAAAACCACCCTCCCTTTTCATCTGGAGACCCTCAAGAGAGTGATATGTTCAGTGATTCCCTTTTCTTTTTCCAATGGCAGTTCTTTTTATCATTCAATTTTGCTGTGCATTTGACACCCAACCTTCCTAAACTGATGAGAACTGTGCTTTTTCTAATGAATCATTGTTTTTGTACAGTACGGGAATGAGGACAAAAAATGAATAAAATAATTGAGAGAACTACTTGAAGACCACAAGTTGATCTTCAAGACGATCAACCAGGGGGAGAGGTAGATCAAGAGGAGAAATACTCAGAGAGAGAAAGACAGAGAGAGACAGAGAGAGAGGGAGACAGAGAGAGAGAGAGAGAGAGAGACAGAGACAGAGACAGAGACAGAGAGAGAGAGAGAGAGAGACAGAGAGAGAGAGAGACAGAGACAGAGACAGAGACAGAGAGAGACAGAGAGAGACAGAGAGAGCGGGAGACAGAGAGAGAGAGACAGAGAGAGAGAGAGAGACAGAGAGAGAGGGAGACAGAGAGACAGAGAGAGAGAGAGAGAGAGAGAGAGAGACAGAGAGAGAGAGAGAGAGGGAGGCAGAGAGACAGAAAGAGAGAGAGAGAGAGACAGAGAGACAGAAAGAGAGAGAGGGAGTTTTTTTTGAGTTTTTAAAACTTCATTTATTCAGATAAAAATGTATTTACATTCCCATTGTTGGGATACTGTCACAAACTACAATATGTCACAAAAATATGGATTTATATTAAAACATCTGCAAATATGATTTCAGAGTCTTTCAAAGAAAAGAGTACATATTTTTTCAAAAACATCCAGCTCTTCCATTTTAAAATAATACTTGTGTTCCAACAATATTCGAGATTTAACAAGGTTCCGAAACACCACTACACAATCACATCTCTGTCCTCTTTCCATTCTTTCTTTTCTACTGAGATAAACTGCCAACTTTGCTTGACCAAAAAGGAAATTCAGCAGCCGACCTTTTTTCTTCTTTTTTTTACTGTAAGAGAAACCAAAAATGAACATGAGGTCAGTAAAATGTTCTCCATAGGACATTACGAGAGTATTCAGTATCCCAAAAAGAGATCTCAATCTAGAACACTGTAAAAAACAATGAAAAATTGTCTCTCGTTCAGAGCAAAAGGGGCAATTATCTGAGACAGCAGGATTCAACACAGAAACAAAAGCATTAACAGCCACAATTCCATGTAAAATACGCCATTGCAAATCAGCAGTACATTTTGTTAACGGTGGTTTGTAGAGCATGCTCCATGCAGGTTTGACCTCAGATTTTACTTTGAAATACTTTCTCCATGGTGTGTCTGCTCTATCTTTAAGTTTCTCTTTATTTAACCCCTTGACACATCCCTGATAAAGTGTTTTCCCATTCACAGAGTCCAAAGGCATCCAAACCTTACTGCTCTCTTCCAGAGGGCCCAGTCCTTCAGACTTTGACCTCACACACATCCTGGGAAAACGGTCACAATCCTCAGGTTTCAGTTGTCCGTTAAACCATTTCTGTAGGAGAACTCTGTCCTCTTCTGACAGCGCCTTTCTGAATTTCTCCAGCATCAGCCCGACCACTCGAATCGATCTGACCTCCAGTCTCCTCGCCACGGTTACAGCATTATCCAAATTAGCTCCAGCCAGTTCTAAGAGATGTTGGACTGTAGTTATTCCTTTATTTGTCAGAGTTCCAGATGTCATCAGCGCCTCTTCCAATGAAGTGCCCAACCGAGAGCCCTTCAGTATGGGTTCCTTCAACAGCCAATGCAAGGATGTGTTTGAACCCAGACGCCCAGTTTCCAACAGCCCCCACATTTTAATAACACTCACATAAAATGATGGCAAACAACTCAGATTCAACTCTGCACAGTTCATAAGAAACATGTTTCTTCCAAATCCTAAATGACCAACAAGACCAAAGATAAACTCAGCCACGTGTCTCCAGGGTAAATTTAGAGGTCCATAAAGAAAGCTTTGTAGGACCTGCAGTCTAAAAGCTGCCTTCCTACTTGCCAGATGAACCAATCCCTGTCCTCCTTCCTCTTTAGGCAAAAATAAAACACTCTGTGGTACCCAGTGTAATCTATCCCAAAAGTAGTTTACAATGATACTCTGGAGTTTCATTAACAGGTTTGCTGGGGGTTCTAGCACTGACAGGCGATGCCACAGGGTGGAGGCCACTAGATTGTTAATAATAAGTGTGCGCCCCCTATAGGACATTCGTGGTAAAAGCCACTGCCATTTCTTTAATTTGCCCTCCATTTTCTCAATCACACCCTCCCAGTTTTTCTGAACCTCAGACTGACATCCTAAAAAAACACCTAGATACTTGATGCCATGCGTCACCCATTTAAACCCATCAGGTAACCTTGGTTCATTCCCTCGCCATTTTCCTACTAACAAGGCTGTACTTTTACCCCAGTTTACCTTCGAGGAGGAAATTTCCCCAAAGCACTCTGTGATGTAAATAAGCTTTTTGACATCACTATTATCTGTTACAGCAACCATGATGTCATCTGCATATGCTGACAGATGCATGGGTATAAGATTCTCCTTTAATTTAAACCCTGTTAACTGTTTTCTTATCTGACACAACATGGGTTCAATGGCTATAGAATAAAGCATGCCAGACATTGCACAGCCCTGCCGAATCCCTCTATTGATATTAAAAGGAGCGCTTAAACCACCATTAACCTTCAATACACTTTCAATGTCACAATACAGAGTTTTCATCAAGGCAATGAAACTGGGGGAGAAACCAAAAGCCTCAAAGATGTTCCACAAATACTAATGCTCCACCCGATCAAATGCCTTCTCTTGGTCAAGAGAAATCAGACCAAACTTAACATCTAACGAGCTAGAGACTTCCAAATAATCTCTAATGAGGGATATATTGTCCCTAATTGATCTGCCAGGGATGCAGTATGACTGATCAACATGTATTACTTGCTCCATCACTTTTCTTCTATTGGCCAACACTTTGGAAAAGATTTTATAATCTGCACAAAGCAGACTTACTGGCCTCCAGTTCTTTATTTCACAAAGGTCACCTTTTTTAGGCAGGAGAGTGAGGACCGCTCTTCGACAGCTCACAGGTAGTTTCCCTCCAGACACACTGTCATTTATGACCTCTAACAAATCATCTCCCAAAGTAGACCAAAAACATTTGTAAAAGTCTACAGGGAGACCATCTATTCCTGGAGCTTTGCCGTTTTCCATACTCATCAGCGCCTCCTGCAGCTCTTGCAGTGTGAGTGGGCGTGACAGGTCTGCATTATCCCCTTCTGATAACTTTGGTAAGTCAGACAAAAACTGCTCTGACATCAGCACGTTCTCTCTGTACTCACTGTTGTAGAGGTTTGAGAAGAAGTCCACAGCTCTTTTCCTGATTTCAGCTGAGTCAGTGAGATCTCTTCCATCAGCAGATCTGATACAGTGGATGAGTCGATTCTGACCATTTTTTTTTTCTAGATTGAAGAAAAACTTGGATGGAGCATCCATTTCAGAGATATTTTGAAAACGTGATCGGACTAACGCCCCCTGTGCTCTTATCCCCAGCAGATCTGTCAAAGCAGCTTTTTTGGATTTGATTACAAAACTGCTGAATTTGTATTTTACCAATATCCCACCATTGCTGTAAAGATGTAAACTGAGATTTCCTAGACTGCCACTTTTTCCAAAAAAAATTGAAACATTTTCTAAAGTGACCGTCATTTGTTAAAACCGTATTAAAATGCCAATATGCACTTTTTGGTTTGACTCCATTTATAAAAACATTTCCGATTAACAAACAGTGATCTGAAAAACCCACTGGACACAAGAAACGAGATTTGAATATTTGTAATTGGTGTTCAAAGCAATAAAATCTGTCTAACCTGGCTAAAGAGATGTAATTATCTCTAGCATGTGCCCATGAATACTGTCTATTGTTCCCATGTTTAGAGCGCCACACATCCGTCAGTTCATACGTTTCAATAATACGTTTCAAAATCTTCCTTGACTGAGCATTAGGTTCCATAGGATTCCTGTCCAAATCATCAACAGTGTAATTAAAGTCTCCTCCTAATATCAAAAAATCAGTTGAAGCACATCCTGAAAGGGTGCTGGCTAATTTGTCAAGAAAAAGACATCTTTCAGTTGGATTTACTGGAGTGTACACATTTAACAAAGTGAGCGTGGATTTTTCATATCTGGCAGTCACTTTCAGTAACCTGCCCTGAACGACCTCCTCTGAGTCTACAGACACCGGCACAAAGTTCTTTGAGAAAAGAATTGCCACGCCTGCACTCAAACTGCTCTTATGACTCAAAAAGATATTTCCATCCCATTCTCTCTTCCACTCAACTTCATTATCATTATTACTGTGAGTTTCTTGAGCAAAAGCAATATCAATGCACTTAGTTTTTAAAAGTTCATAATACATAGTTCTCTTTTTAACATCTCTTGCTCCGTTAAGATTTAAAGATGAAATTTTGAAACTACTCATAATGAAACACACACTGAACAGAATGGAAAAATATGCAGAACATACTGTTTCCTGCCCTTTACTTTTTTGCTTCATTAGTAATTAGTGTCTTTACCTTCTGCACCAGTTTTCTAAGGCGGTACACCTCTGTGTCTTTAAGACAAGTATCACCCTTCTTTCTCATCAACCACTTTGAAGCGGCAACAAAGATCGATTTGGAAAAAAATCATCCACATTAACGTCCCTCTTTCCTTTAGTTAATTCTAGGAAACTACGGATTTGCTCAAGATCATAACCATTGCTCTTCTGACCATCAGGGATAGATGAATCAGAATACTCTCGCTCACTATCCGAGTCAGGGAAGTCTTCTGAATCACTTTCTTGCAATCTTGTCTTTTCCTTTATTAAAGGCATTTTCTTTGGTGTCGCTCCTTTAGATTGTGTTTTCCTCTTTAATTTTGGCACTTTAAACAAATCTTCATCACCTCCCACTGTTTTTTCCCCAACATCATGTATCACCTCATCACTGTTCATTTGTTCCAGCTCCTCTCCTTCTACACTAGTCTGACTCTGATTCACAAACGCTTCAGCAGAGGTGGTTGCACACTCTCCATCCGGTTGTGTTTCAGACCCCTCAGCTGGTGTCTCCCTCTGCACCCCTTCACTGTCCTCCTGACCCCCCACCCTCTGCACCCCTTCACTGTCCTCCTGACCCCCCCCCCCCTCTGCACCCCCTTCATCCTCCGTGCTCGGAGCAGCCTCTGCCTCTGCCTCTGGCTCACGAGACTTTTCTGGACAGTTCCGCACCAGGTGCCCTTCCTGCCCACAGCCAAAACATTTCATAGATTGTGTTGATGCGAAAATTGTGTAATCAAACCCTTCAACTTTAAATTTCATGACCACATTCAGCGCATCACTATCATTCTTCAGGATCATGTAGAGTTGTCTCCTGAAAGACACAACATGTTTCAGTCTGCTGGATTTACATCCTGACGGGAGCATTTTCATTGCCGACACAATCTGTCCGTGACGTGAAAGCTCCCTTTCCAACACCTCATCACTGATAAACGGTGGTAAGTTAGACAGTATGATTTTTTTCGCTGGATTAGTGAGAGGAAAGACGGTGACATGCGTGTTTTTAACAACAATTCCTCGCTCAACAACAAAGTTTACTTTTTCAATTGAGTCCAAAAAAATCACAACTGCGCTGTTCATCCTGGACGCAGCCCTTAAACTATCATACCCGACGACCTCCCCAACTGCCAGACTACAATCCTCCACTGAGTGCTCCACGCCGACCGGTACTTTAATTCCGTGCCGACAGGAGAGGTTTGTGAAACCCCCAGAAGCATTGGCACTGGGCCTGCTACCTGCCATGACACACAGCCAGGTAGGCTACCGGCTGCTGCCGTGCAGCACACCGATCACCCCCCGTGAACCCCGATAGTGATTAGAAAGAAGTGTGAAAAGTGTGTAAACTATCACCAGTGAAAAGAAACAGTTTCTCAAACCTTAATGGAAAAAAAGACGAAACCTCATCCACTCCAACACACTCTCCTACCGCTCAGCAAACACTCACGCATGCACAAGAGAGACAGAGAGAGCGAGAGAGAGAGAGAGAGAGAGAGAGACAGAGAGAGAGGGAGACAGAGAGACAGAAAGAGAGAGAGAGAGAGAGAGAGAGAGAGAGACAGACAGAGAGAGAGACAGAGAGAGAGAGAGAGAGAGAGAGACAGAGAGAGAGAGAGAGAGAGGGAGACAGAGAGAGAGAGACAGAGAGAGAGAGACAGACAGAGAGAGAGAGAGAGATTTTTTTTGATTTTTGCAAAACACTTTATTTACATAAATTTAGTTTTCACAGTTCAACTGTTCAACAAAGTGCTAATGCATTAAAATCCGAGTATGTTTAAAAAAAAATAATTTATCTGATAAAAACTTGTGCAAAAACCAATTCTTCATTAACAACTGAACAAATTATGTCATTAAAACGCCAGCGCTGTTTAAAAGCGTCCAAGTCTCCAATGTGTTTATAAAATCTAAAATCTAGCCAGAGTCTTGCTCTAATGTTTATCAGCCACACTGCTTTGGCCTCCTGCCCTTCTCTGTTCTCCACTCTGTTTTTCCTGCTGATGTAAATGGCCATTTTTGCCTCACCTGAAAGGTAGTTAAGGAGCTGCCACTTCTCTTTTTGTTCTTTTTTGTAGGCAGCTCCCATAATAAAAACCCTCTCAATAAAAACCACATCAAAAAAAGTAAAAACCAATGTTAAAAGAGAGAAGAAGCTTGTGAGCCTCTTACACTCCATAAAAACATTCAGTCTCTGGAAGGCAACAAAAAGGACAGGTGTTAAGAACAGCAGGATTAAGAACAGAAAGAAAAGAATTGGAGGCAATAGCACCATGTAAAATCCTCCACTGGAGGTCGGCAGTCCGTTTTTTGAGGGGAGGTTTATATAAAATCCTCCACTGTGGGCTGGCTCCATTTGCTCCCAGCCTGTTTGACCACACAGTGGGGGGGCGGTTGCACAGTCCGGCCTTGTGGATCGCCTTCACACAGTTCATGTACCAGGTTTTTTTGTCAGCTTTGTTTATTGTCAGCTTTTCTGGGTGTGCTATAGCCAGCAGGGGGCCGGTGAGCTCCCCCAGGCCTGGGCTCAGGAAGACGTCAGGGAAGGGGTCTGCAGGGTCCGGTCTGGCCTTTCTTTTCCCATAGTCCATGAGGAGGCTCCTCTCTTTCCCCGAAAGCTTCTGGCGCCACCCGGACAGAGTGCAGGCCCAGAAGAGAGCCCAGGGCCCGAGCATCACGCAGCGCCGGCCCCACTGCATCCACCAGCTGCTGCAGGCACAGGGTCTTGGTTTTGAGCAGCGCCACCGTCAGGCCGGGGGTGACGCTGCTGCTGATGTCCAGCTTGGCCCTGTGAATCAATGGCTCTCTCAACAACCAGTACAGAGAGTCAGACTTTGGGCACCTTTTACAGTTAAAAAGGGCCCAAGACTTAAAAACACCCTGATAAAACGGAGGCAGCCCACTTAATTTGAAAAGTTTAGAATCAATTAAAAACAGAGCAGCATCCAGCCCCAGGAAATCTGCACGTCTGAGAATGCAGCTGGCCACATCTCTCCACACTAGATCAGCCGGACCTGTCAGATATTTTTGTAAGAACTGTAGTCTGAAGGTGGCTGTCCGGCTGGCCAGGTGGACGAGGCCCTGTCCCCCCTCCTCCCTGGTTAAAAACAGCACCCCTTGTGGCACCCAGTGTAGACCATCCCAAAAAAAATCTACCATTTTCTTTTGTAACTGGGCTAGTAAGCCTGAAGGGGGGTCTACACAGGTTAAACGGTGCCACAGTTGGGATGCTACAAGGTTGTTTAAAACCAATACTCTACCTTTAAAAGACATTTGAGGGAGCAGCCATTTCCACTTGGAAAGTTTCCCCTCAATTTTTTCTGTGACGCTCTCCCAGTTCTTCTGGACTATGTGTTCTTTCCCGAGGAAAACCCCCAGGTACTTAAAACCATCTGTTCTCCAGGCCAAGCTCTGGGGAAGAACTGGGAGACCGTCACGCCACTCACCGACAGCGAGGGCTTCACTTTTTATCCAATTCACCCTCGCTGCCGATGTTACGCTAAAACGTTTTATAATGTTGGTTAAAATATCTGCATCCCTCTGGTCTTTAATAAAAACAACAATGTCATCGGCATAAGCACTTAAGACAATGTTGCTATTAAAACCAGGTAAAACCAAGCCCTGTAAGTGGTAGCGTATATTGTTAAGGAGGGCTTCCAGGGAGAGTGTGTAAAGCATGCCGGACAGAGCACAGCCCTGCCTGACGCCTCTACACATCCTGAAAGGAGCACACAGACCGCTGTTAAACTTCAGCACACTCTCAACCCCACTGTACAACACTTTGATCTTGGCTATGAAACCAGCGCTGAACCCAAACTTCTCCATAACTTTCCAGAGGAAGTTGTGTTCAACGCGGTCAAATGCCTTTTCCTGGTCTAGAGAAATCAGACCAGTGTTACAGCCCGATGAGCTGGAGACGTCCAAAACATCACGAATGAGGTGGACATTGTCCACCATGGACCTGCCGGGCACACAGTAGGTCTGGTCCCGGTGGATGACCTGCTCCATAGCCTTCCCCAGCCTGGAGGCAAAGAGTTTGGACAGAAGCTTGTAATCCACACACAGCAAAGACACAGGGCGCCAGTTTTTAACGTCCTGCAGGTTACCTTTTTTCGGGAGCAAGGTGATTATGGCTCTCCTGCAGGACATGGGCATTGAGCCAGAGGCCAGACTTTCATTAAAAACATCTAAAAGATCTTCTGCAAAGATGTCCCAGAAGGCTTTGTAAAATTCCACACTCAGGCCGTCTATGCCGGGAGCCCGCCGCCCTTGCATGCCCTGCAGAGCGGCCTTCAGTTCCTGCATCTGTAACGGCCCGTTGAGCTGTGTGTTGGTCTCCTCAGAGACCTGAGGCAGTCCATTACAGAACTCCTCCATCAGAGCTTCCTCCTCCTCATACTCACTTGAGTAGAGTGCTGAGTAAAAACTCACAGCTCGCCTTCTTATCTGGTTGGCTCTGTCAATGTTTGCCCTGTGTCTGCTAAAAGTGAGTGGATTACCCTCCTCTGCCCACTCCTCTTCTCCAGGCCGAAGAAGAAACCAGAGGAAGCATCCATCTCCGTGATGGCTTGAAACCGGGACCTGACCAGTGCACCCTGTACTTTAACATCCAACAGGTCGGCTAAAGCTAGCTTTTTGACTTTGAGGATTTCAATATATCCTCGATTTGCTGTGGACTCGCTCAATCTTTCTAGTTCCACTATATCAGTCTCCAGGTCTTTCATAGATCTGGTGATGTCTCTGGTGACATTGAGGGTGTGCTGTTGACATAAAAGTTTAATCTCAGTCTTACCATGGTCCCACCACTGCCTAAGACTGTTAAACTCACCCTTCCTCTGTCTAAAAACATCCCAGAAATAAATAAGAACCTCTTTAAAATGTTTATCAAATGTTAAGACTGAATTAAAATGCCAATAAGCACTTTTAGGTAAAATATTTTGAATAAAAACATTACACAAGAGTAAAGAATGGTCAGTAAAACCAGCAGGAACAATACTGCACATTTTAAAAATATTAAAATGATGCTTAAAACAATAAATACGGTCTAGTCTAGCTGAGGAGATCCTACTCTCTCTGAGGTGGGACCATGTGTACTGTCGGCAGTCTGCATGCATCCTTCTCCACACGTCCACCAGGCCATGAGAATAGACCAGCTGCCTCAGAACATGTTGGGAAACTGGATGCGGCTCTGCATGGTTGCGATCTAAAGATGCATTTTCTGTACAGTTAAAATCCCCACCCAAGAATAAAAAATCCTCCGAGGCACAGCCATTTAAAACATTGTTACCTTTTTGTAAAAACAGCTTCCTCTCTGCACCGATTGTTGGAGCATACACATTGATAAAAACTGCAGTAAAAAGGTCGAACCGTGCTTTAATTAAAAGCAACCTCCCCTCAATAAAATGCTCGACCTCCAGTGAAACCGGAGTGAAAGACTTGGAGAGGAGAAAGCCAACTCCTCCACTAAGAGAAGTGTTGTGACTTAAAATGACTTCCCCCTCCCACTCTCTCCTCCAGTCTGCCTCATTGGTGCTATCACTATGTGTCTCCTGGAAATAAAAAACATCAATATGTTTCATTTTGGCCGTTTCATATATAGCTGCTCTTTTTTTTGACTCTCTGGCTCCATTTATATTCAAACTTCCCACTCTAAAATTATCCATAAGTGAGAAATGAAGAACAAAAATAAAAATCAATAAATTAATTAAAACACACATTGGAGCTCTTCCCGTCATCATTGTTCAGTTGTTTTCTAACTTTACACACAAGTTTTTTTAATCTAAAAACCTCCTTGTTAGTGATGCCAGACTCCTCCTTTTGGCTCATGTGGAGTCTGGCCGAGGTATAAAACAAACTTAAAACTGGGAAATGCTCTTCAACTTTAACACCTTTAGCATTTTTGGTTTTTGCTAAAAACGACTGAATCATTTCTGCAAAGTAAAGTTTTTTCTGTTGACTGTTACTTATTTTAAATCCAGATATATCACTGCTGTCAGAGACACAGTCATCACTTTCCTCTGTCTGTCCCTGTCCCCTTACTGTCTGTCTGTCCTCCTCCTCCTCCACTTTGCTATTCTTTGCCTCATACTTTGTGCCTCTAGTTTTCCTTCTGCGTTTAGAAGCAGATTTGACCCTCACTGCCTCCTCTTCCTCCTCCTCCATCTCAGCCTCTTCCACCTGTTCCCCCCATGTAAGTTTACTGTTCCCCCCCACCTGCCTCCTCTGCCTGTGTTTCATCTTCCTCCTCTGACATACCCTCCTGCACTTCACTGACCCCACTTGCTTTATTTATCTGCACTTCACTCACACTTTTTCCAGCTGTTTCTTCCCCCTTTTCTTCACCCACCTCACTTTCCACCACATCACCCAAAACCTCTCCTTCACTTCCCTGATTGTTTTCACCCACACCGTGCACATCATTCATACTCACCACCCCGTGCTCCAGGTCAGACACAGCAGCGGCGAGGCGCGGCGCGCTCCGCGGTGCCGCTATCGGCCGCTCAGATGCCGCGGTCCGGGCCGCAGCGGATGAAGTCTCCGCCGCGGCCTCCCGCCGCTCCGCTGCAACCGGCGGAGCAGCGGAAAGCCCCGCCACAGGGCCGAGCGTCACCCCACGGCCAGGCGGAGCCGGATCCCCTTGTCTCGGACAGGCCTTCACGGTGTGTCCCTCCTCACCACAACCAAAACATTTCATAGCCGACGAGGTGGCAAATATCACGTAGTCATAATCATCCACTTTAACATGGAAGCGGAGGTTGAGGTTAAGTATCATAAACAGTTGTCTCCGGTGAGACACCACGTGTTTCAGCAGCTGAGATCTACATCCAGACAGAATCTTTTTTATGGGGGACACCACCTTCCCATGTCTGGAGAGCTCTCTGCTAAGAAACTCGTCGGTTATGAACGGAGGGACATTGGACAGGATGACTCTGGTGGAAGGCTGTGTCAGTGGAGCCACCTGTACAAACATTTCGTTCACCGTGATGCCTGTCTCAACGACTCGGTTCACCTTCTCCACCTGATCCAGGAAGATGACCACGGCGCTGTTCATCCGAGCGGCCGACCTCACGCTGCCGTGCCCGACCTTTTCTCCCACCGCAAGCCCAATCTCCTCCACGCTGCACAGAAAGCTGGCATTAATTTTAATGCCATGCTTTCGCGTGAGGTGGCCGAAGGTGACTCCATTTACCATGACGTCTGAAGACGCCGACCGGCGAGACACCGGCAGGAGAGAAAAAGAAAAAACACAAACACAAACACACACTAACTATGAACTTAAAGTGAACCTACACCCAATAAACTACATTAAATTAAATCAAATTACTAAAGAAAAAAAAACACGAAAACCACTCGCTCAGCGTCTCACTCCACACCACTCACTCCCAGCATGCACCAGAGAGAGAGAGAGAGAGAGAGAGAGAGAGACAGAGAGACAGAGAGAGAGAGAGAGAGGGAGAGATACAGAGACAGAGAGAGAGAGAGAGAGGGAGACAGAGAGAGAGAGAGACAGAGACAGAGACAGACACACAGACAGAGAGAGAGAGAGAGAGAGACAGAGAGAGAGAGACAGAGACAGAGAGAGAGAGAGAGACAGACAGAGACAGAGAGAGAGAGACAGAGAGAGATAGTTTTTGTCAATATGGGTGATTGAGTGATAAGTAAGAGTGAAAATGGATGAGTGTGTGTGGGAGTAAATATGTTTGTTTCTGAGGGTATATGTGTAAATGTGTGTCTATGTGTGGTGCTGTAGCAGTGGGTGTAATGGATCTTAAAAGAGCTGTTGGTTTGAGGTAATAAAGGGGTATGGACAGGTGATAAGGGTACAGGGATGGACTGAGTCTGTAGGACAAGAAGAACAAAAAAAAGGTTATTTCATCCACAGCAAAATTTCCAGGATTTCTCAAATGATAAAATCCTGAGCTGTAACGTCATTGGGAAGATAAGTGTGACATGTAATGAAAACAACTTCCTAAAGGACCTGTATTCAGTCACATTTAGCATGTAAACTGCATGAATGTTACCAAAATAGGGAATAAACTACTAAACTGGTCAACAAGATCAAATCAAAGCCACATCACAAATAGAAGCCAGTGAAAATACAGCTCCCACTGGCTGTCATGTTAGGAGCATGCCAACTAAGCTATGCTGATTTAAAGCAAAGTCTATTATGTAGTAGTCTAATGTTGGGATATATAGAAGCCGTAGGTTACTAATCTGGAGAAACATGTCAGAATCATCGATGTCATTTACTGATATAACCAGTTATTCAATAGTCCTCCCATACTGACCATAGATAAAATACCTCCCCTGACAAAAGTTAGGATTTATTAAATGGCCCTTTGTGTATAAAAGATAAAAAGCTAAAACAGAAATGGCCTGGCAGGTGTTACGGTGCAAATAGTGACCGCGTTAACTGGAGACTTTCAGCCGAACGCGTCTGTTGGTGTCCTGCTCACAACGGAATAGAAACGGATAGAGCCTCTTTTGTTAAATCATTCATTTACAGACGTATCTAAAGAGTGCATTTTTAGGCATTTACGTGGACACCTTTCGTGTTTATCAGCTGCGGTTACCGCGAAGAGCACTTTAGGCTGTAAGCCATCAGATGACACGGTCACTGGTCACACCGTAACACCGCCAGTTAACACGATCACTGTTTACACAGAAACAGGTCCAAATACTGATCTATCTAGTACTGGGGGATATACTACTTCCACCTTAGCTAGATATAATATTAGCCCAACTTTATCAGGTTTGAGAAAACGTTAAAGTAGAGATAGTCTTTAAACTAGCTGGGCAGCTAAATGCATTTTCATTACGTTACTACTTCAATTTCCTCTCATGTTAATAACCTTGGCTCTCTACCACCAAACGACATGTATTTAGCATGAAAAACAGTCATAGGCAACCTCAAATATTTCAAACTTAGGTTAATAATAAGTTAATAATAAATATTAATCCCGGGTAATTACTCTTACCTGACAGGAAGGAGGTTTGGAATACACTGAAAAGCTTCTCTTTTGTCCGCGAAGGATGTTGACATTGAGTAAATTATCGCCCCCTGCTGGTATGGCACAGATCACAGGCGTGAACATTTGACGCTGAAGACAGGCAATGCGTGACACTGACACGCATCCTCTAGTGGACCAACGTGTCTATTACACGTATGTTAACTCTCGCAGCTGCAGAAAAGTTTTCTCTGGTGCTACTGTAACGGAGTTAAAATGCACTTTATTTTTGAGTACAGTTTACAATTTATACTTGAGATTTCATTTATAATTTATTTCTGTTAAGTATTTGTGAATTTTATCTTAACGAGTTATGTATATTTACTGTTATTTTATCAAATTTATGTTTCCTTTGAGAATTACCTTTTTGGCACTTTGCGGCTTCTGTACCTCCTGGGTTTCCGTAGCTCCTTCCGTCTGTCCCTCACAGTGTCGTTTTGTATTGCTGAGGGTAAGTTGTATGTAAAAACGTTGCTGCATCATTATCTTATTTACTGTGGATAATAAGTGATTTAAGTTGTAATGTTCAGTTTATTTTATAAACTGATAGTAATACGATGTTAATCAGTCATTTTGTTTAGGTTTTGAGAGTTTTATATCACTTTGGAGACTGTTTTAATGTAGTGGTTTTGGCGCGAATTGTGTAATATCCTACATATTCTGCAGGTATGTTTTTCCTTGTATTTTCATACTTTCTGTTTTGTTTTACAGCCGCATGTTGTCGTTTATTTTGTCCACTAGGTGTCACTGTTTTACTATTTGGTATACTGTTTCTCTTGTTTTTTTAATGAGATTTATTGTTAATATACACTGTAAAACCGTGTTTTTCAGCCATTTGTAGCAGCTCTTGGTTATAAATATTTACATATAGTTAAAATATTGAAATGATGATTGTAATATATTTCTATGTAATATAAATTTGTTTTGAGCTCAGACAGTGCCGTTTTGCATTGCTGAGGGAGCAGAGGTGCAGAAAACAAATGTCCAAAAGGCACATTGAATGTTCTTTGGTCTTCTGCAGGAAATAAAAGCTAGAAAACAGTCAAAGTCTGGTTTTCTTCACTCCCCTGATCACATCTGTTACACTGCTTATTCCCTCGGCTCACTTCCTCTCCCCCTGCACCACATCCTGCCACACAATAGCAGTTACACCCTGATTGACCTCATAGATATTATGACCTACAACAAACCACCACTGTCATATGATCGGACTACAGCCTCACCATTTTTCAAACACTGCAGAGCAACATCTCCTGTCCATTAGGCTACTCCCTGGACTACAGCCCATCTGTTTGGAGGTGAGTCTGCTTTAAACACGCAGGTGTAAGAGGGTCATTTATTTATAATTCATGAATTTAAAGGGGAATCTACAGGAGTGACTAATAAAGTCAATCAAAGAGCTCTAAATGAAAGAAGTGACAGTTCATTTTTAAATCAATTGTCTCAGGCAACCGATATGATCAGTCATTCGACCTGTTTTTAACTTTGAAATGATGATTAATCCTCATGAGGCTACAAGGTTATATTTCTGCTCAAACTGAGCATTAAGGAAGTCAAACCTCTGCCTGCACTGTTTTTAAAGGTAAAGAAAGCGTCCAATAACAGTGAAAAACACATGGAAGCATATTGCATTAACATGAGAAAATACAAATCTGCTCTGTTTTAAAAGTCAGGTGAATGCAGATACTGTAGCTACTTGGATTTGTTTTTTCAGTTTCATTTATCTAAATGTAAACTTGCTCCACTTCTTAGAGCAGGGATGTCAAACAAACGAACTGCGGGCCGTATCCGTATCCGTATAAATTCAATATTTGTAATACTTATTTTCCCCGAATTTTATTAAAAACCTTTGTATAATGAGCAACGTAAAGGTTGATGTCATGATACGAGTGGCCGAGCGCACGAGCTGCTCCTGCATTACGCTGGTAATACATCACATCAGCAAACAGGCTGAACACCTGAGAGAGGTGACACAGAATGCAGGTTTTCAAGAGAGATCGAAGGAGCGATATTTCTTTAGTTTTATTTGCTCACAAGTTGCCAGAATCGTATCAAAGCTACGGGACTTAACCGCTGCACTGCGCGCGCATCATGACGGTCTTCAGTTCTGTGCACACTTCTTACCAGCTTCTCCTGTCTTGACTGATGTAAAACAAAATGTTGACTAATAATAACAAAGCTTCCTATGGAGTGAGCTACAAAGAGCAGCTCGTGTAAATAAAAAGCAATCCTCCATGCGTAACGGCCCAGACCGTCTCCTCACATCCAGACTAAGTGTAGGTTGTGGACACCGGCGTTGAGACTGATGCATCTCCCGACTTATTTTACCTCTGGTTATTAAACAGTAAATTAAAATGAATATTAACTGATTTTAATTACAGATGGTTCATTTTTAGGTCACCCAGATGTGAAAGTGTTGTGTTGATCATCTAAAAGTTTCATCACTTCTAAATGCAGTAGCCTGCTGTTGCGCCTTTATCACCAGCTCTCATCAGACTGTAAAAATATAACTATTACTGAACATTTCATTCTTATCCAAATACGATATCACGCACAGGCTGCCCGATCATACAGAGGTCCGCTGGTTTAACCGAGGAGCAGCGCTAAAATGCTTCCTCGAATTACGCACGGAGATGGCACAGATTCATGACGCATAAAAAGTCAGTGACAGAGTTAGATCACGATAGTACGGACACGGAGAAGAACGGACAGCCAGACTGATATCAAAAGTCTTTTAACTGAGTTTACTTAGTTGAAGAACGTGCACTCCACACGGAGCTGATCAGACTGCAGTGCGCAACGCTGAAGGATCAATTCAAGTCTGTTGGTTTGGAAACATGTTATCATTTTAGAATGCCTCACACTAAAATACCTGAAGATGACTGTTTGCATCAAAGACACTCTGTGTGTTTGAGATAACTTATTCATGTGAGCAGGTTTTATCTGTAATGAACCTTAAGGAGTGCAAACTGTGCTGTGGCCTGACACACACAGATCTAAAGTCTCTCTGTCTCTCTGTCTCTCTCTCTGTCTCTCTCTCTCTCTCTCTCTCTCTCTGTCTCTCTCTGTCTCTCTCTCTGTCTCTCTGTCTCTCTCTCTCTCTCTCTCTCTCTCTCTCTCTGTCTTTCTCTAGTAATGCACTGATACCAGGGCAGGTAGAATCACCTGTGTCAAAGTTTCTATAACCTTGAACAGCAATATTAAAACATAATATAATAATCTCAAACAAAACATAATTATTGATGTTTTCTTCTGTAATGTGGTACATTTAAATATTTCCATGTGCCAACATGCAGTTTGCAATGACAGAGTTAACCCCTCTGCTTAATCACTCTTACATTTTATGCGTTAACATATAGTTTTCTATACAAGTACCTTTTTTTTCTAATCATTCATTAGCCTATAAATCCATGTGTCAAGTTATAGTGATGTCAGCAAAATTAGTCCGATACCAATAGGACTTTGACACCCCTGTCTTAGAGCAATGTTGTTGTTTGACTTAGTTACCGGTATGCACCTCCAAATGTAGTTATGTTCATTTTTGGGTTTATTCTGAATTATTTAAAGTTCCTGTGATGATTTTTTTTTTTTAAACCTTCCTGGGTGGCGATTTTCAGTTATCAGTTATCAGTTAGTTACACTTGGACTTTGTTACAGTTGGCCTATTACGTCACATACCCAATAATTGACAACATCCATGTACTTCAATGTGTTTCAGTATAAAGTAACAAAATAGTACCAATTAAAACGTTTTCTTAGAAACAATCTTCAGTTAGGCATCAAGTAAGGTCTTCTACCTGTTTTTGTAAAGTGTGTCGAGATAACACTTGTTATGAGTTGAGGTTATACAAATTAAATTGATTGATTGATTGATTGATTGATTGACTGATTGATTGATTGATTGATTGATTGATTGATTAGACTAAATGTACATGTTTCCTTCGTGCCTCCATTACTGCGTGCCTGCAGGTAAACTAACCCTACCTTAAGTCAACCTTTTGTCCTCAAGTGACGTCAGTACATTTCATAAGACCATGTAACCTTGGCACACCTGATTGTGAGAATTTGACCATCAGTATGAACATTGTAATTATGTTCCTGTCAAACCTCAAGTACCAAAAACTTGTTTTGTTGTAAACTCCCTGTTTGGTAACAGATAATTATCACATTCTCAATTGACTAGATTAGTTTGATGTTGAAATCTAGACATGATGACAAACTATAAATATTCAGAGGTTTTTTATGACTGAGTGTCTTCAAGAAGAATTCATATGATAAACTTAACACAGAGTCTGTTTCCCCTTTTTGTTGTTTTATTCCAGTACCAGAGGACTCACCATGTGGCTAAAAGGTTTTATGAGTAACCATGTCAACATGAAACTTCTGAAGACCTGTGTCATCGTTCTCCTTCTGACTGTGTTGTTCTTTACACGAAGAAACATGGACCTGCTGCAGGTGAGAACTGGGATTATTGGTAACACTTTAAAGGTGGTCATTGAGTGTCTTTCAATGTACTAAAGTGGGGAATGGGCCCCCCTGGGGGCTCCTGAGACACTGAAAGGGGGTTCGCGAGATTCTTTCTAATCGTTTCTTTTATATTTAAGTTACTGGTGCAATATCACTTAATTATTGAAAGTTAATTTGGTTTAGTAAATGATCTGAGGTTAATTTAAGGGTTTATTTTGATTTCTTTGCTTCAAGAGAAAAGTGTAAACCCACTATTTGAGTTGTGCTGCACCCAGCATCAGTGGCTACAAGCCTGCAACCAATCATCATTATGATGTGAGCTCTGAATCAACAAATAAACATCAAGTTCCTGGTTGAGAGCACACACATCAAAACAAAAAAAGCCTAAACATGCAATTCTAAAAAACAAATGTAACAGGAAATGTATGTGCCTCCTGGAAATGTTGCTAGACTGTTAGTGATGCACACGAAGATTATAATTACAGATCCTCCCTGGATCCGCACCGAGAACTGTCCTTATCAGGTTTCTTTTTTATCTTAGCATAGCCACAGTGAGTGCGTCATAACTTTGTAACTGAATGTCTATATAGTGTGGAGTTGGACTGCCCTTCTCTGGGCTTTGCTGCAGACTTACCTTTCAATCTGTACATTTGCTCTTCCTATTTGCAAAAGGAATAATAAAATGGCAACAAACATAACTGAATGACTCAAAGATCTTTTATTAAACAATCTCTCATTACAGAAATTTCCAGCACACATATCAATTCATAATCTCCAGTTCAGGGGACACTTAAGGGCCCAAAAAATAAATGATGATCCAAACGCAAAATCAGAAACATTCCAGGAGATGTAAAGTCATTTAATTGGGATAAAAGGAAGGCTAGATATATGTCTATAGTTAGCTAATGTTATTGAATCAAGAGCAGGCTTTTTAAGAAGAGGTTTAATTACAGATGTTTCAAATGACTGTGGTGCAGTCATCTGCATAACTTCAACTACTCATACAAGAACACCTGAACAATGAACAAGCACCGCTCTGAACAGTCTCACCTTTCACTACAGTTAAACGAACCAGCGCCCAAGTATATTTATGGACATCCAAGTACATTTCCAACCTGTTTTTATTTAAATGTATTTGCTGCACGCACAAGAGAGAGAGAGAGAGAGACAAAACGGGAGAGAGAGCGCAAAAGAGAGTGCATCAGTACAACATAACAAAACTCCTGTTTGAAAAAGAAATCCCTCTCGACTCCTGAGGAGAGAAAAGACACAGGAATATCAAGAAAGCAGTATCACATCAACTTCAGAGAGAGAGAGAGAGAGAGAGAGAGAGAGAGAGAGAGCGAGAGAGAGAGATGAGTATGGAGTTAGATCAGTCTCAATATTCATGATTGCATACATAAAGATTCACAAATGTATTTCAATGCACACACAAAATATTTATAGTTCTATATAAATGTAAAACAAATCCACAAATACAAAAAAATAAGATTCACAAACATATTTCACACACAAATATTATTGTTATATATATATATATGTAATAGAAATCCACAATTATATGATATACATACATATATATTTATAATTAAAGGTATTTGCAATTTTAATCAAAAACACATTTGTATCATGATTTGTTCTGTTTAGTTTAGTTTTTCACAGTTCAGATGGTTTTTATCTTTTAGGTCTCATTCTTCCCTGGTGTTTCCCTCTATGTTCTAGTGTTTCTTAATTTTTCATTCTACAGTGTCTTCAGTGTTTCATGTATTTATTTTGTAGTTGTCCTCAGTGTTTCTTGTCTTGTGTTCATTCCTTCCTCTGTGTGTTTCCCTCCAGTGTGATTGCCCTCATTGTCTTCACCTGTGTCATTAGTCTCACCTGTGTTTGATTACCACTGTGTCTATTTAGTCTCTGTGTTTCTTCCCTTCCATGTCAGTTCATTGATTCATGGTAGTTATCAGTCTACTAGTGTCTCCTTATTTTGTAGTTTTGGATTTTGCTAGGAAGTTTTTGTTTGCGTTTTTTGATTATTAAATACTTTTAGTTTATTCTACACTTGGGTCCACCTCTCCTTGTTTTCCAACCATTCATGACAATTTGTATCTTGTTGTCAGAGCATCTAGGAGGGATGTTACAGCAACTACAACAACTACCAATCTAGTTGAAGGCTCTTTCCTCTTGGATGGAGTTTGTTCTTTTTTCACATTCAGTGAGTCCAGTTTGGAAAATTCAGTTGAAACTCAGCGTAGCAACCTGGGCGAGAACAATGCTAACCTTTTTAGAGAACAAAAAAACCTGTAAAACTGGTTTGATTCAGGATACCGCCTGCAGGGTTTGAGAATATATAAAGCTTATGTTCCTATCAGTAACTGTATCTTCCTGTTCCTGTATCTTCGGCAACATTCATGGCAGTGAAACCCTCCCTCTGAAAACCCAATGACTTTTTGTGTCGTCTTGATGCTTCTTGTTAGGACAGGTTGTCTGTTAGTGTCTGTATGTTAGTGAAGGATTCTATCATTGTACTAAAACTCACAGAGATGAACTTCTTTTTATCATTTGATCACCATCACATTAAGATTTCACCACTGTGTTCTCTCCATATTGATCTCTACTGAGGTAAGACATGATGTTCTTCATTCAGTAACATTGAAGTTATCCTGTGTGTTTCAACGATACAACTTCCCCTATCTAAAGATAACTTTCTGATCCTAGCTGTCTCTCTTGCTCTCTCCTGTAAATAAACAGTTCCACAGCGCCCCTACAGGCCTGGAGCACTTCCGTTTAAGGCTGAACTTACAGCGTTTCTGTGTTTGCCGCGCGTTTCAGCCTTTGCATTTGTTGTGGTAGTTTGCATTTGCTTTTGAATGTGCAGCGTTTCTGTAGATGCTGCACGTTTTTCTAAATGTATGTCGTTTCATCAGTTGCTGATTGTTTGACCCCTACCGGCCACCGTACACATGAGTCACAGAGTTGATCAGGTTAATTAAATATATAATATCTAAAATTACACATCATGATTTTTTTTAATCAACAAAGTAACAAGTGAAACTGAAGAAAAAACATTGAGGAATAAATGGAACAGAATTAGAATCTGAAACGTAATTGTGTTAAAGTATAAAGTAACAAAATAGTACCAATTAAAAATAATCTTTAGTTAGGCTAAATGTATGTTTCCTTCATGCAAGCATTACTGTGTGCCTGAAGGGAAACTAACCCTACCTTACATGCAACCTATTTTCCACAAATTACTTCACTACTTCATGAGCTCAGATTTCCTGATCATGTAACATTAGCACACCTGACTGTGACAATTTGATGCTTAGTGTGAACTAGGGCTGTCAGCAGAAGTGAATTGTTTTAGATTAATTGAGGTCCCAAATGAATGCAATCTGATGATATTTTGTCCCTTTGGTCACACTGTGGATAAGCCTCCGTTGTGTCTCTCTGTAGGCACAGTGATGGAAAGAACAACACAGCTGCGTCTTTGAATGTCTCATTTCAATTGTAGGCAGCTCAGTTTAAAAGTCAAATGTAATATCCACCGTTTGACATCAACATTTCACTATTCTTACTGTTCATTTTAGCTGTTATATTTGGTTTTTGACCTGTAACAAGTTGGCTTTTTCTGATCCACAAGGTGATCCTTACTTTATACCAAAATAAAAGCAGGGTCGAATTCAAACAGCAAGTACTCTCAACTTAAGACAGTACAAACATTTAAAATAAATAAAACTTCTGTTAATAATCTGTGACTAACTTCAGTGTCTTCAAGAAGGATTCATGATAAACTTAACAGAGTCTGTTTCCCCTTTTTGTTGTTTTCATCCAGTACCAGAGGAGGACTCACCATGTGCCTAAAAGGATTTGAGTAACCATGTCAACATGAAACTTCTGAAGACCTGTGTCATCCTTCTCCTTCTGACTGTGTTGTTCTTTGTACTAAGAAACATGGACCTGCTGCAGGTGAGAACTGGGATTAGTGGCAACACTTTGAAGATGGGCTGATGATTACAGGGGATTATTTTCAACAGTGTCTTTCAATGTACTCTTCACAACATTCATGGTTTTTATTTGCAAATAAACACAATTTCACTTGAAGGTTATGTTGCTTAAAACATTTTGCTCAGTGATTCTCTGAATCACTGGAGGATGGGATAATGGGGTGAAAAGCTGTGAATGCATTAATGACATACACACATACTTGATGCCATCCCTGCATAATTTGCACCTTGGGCCACCTGTCACAAAAAGTCTGAACACGACCTTGCTTACAAAAGACATCAACTTCAAGAAACGGAAAAAGAATCACAGATTTTTACTTTATTGAGTAGTTAAAAGGTCAAAAGTAAGGTCAGTTATAAAAGGTCTATCATGCTCTGTAGAACAAAAAAAAGCAACATTAGTCACCCCTGTCCACTGTTTGGACCCATTTAAACCCACTATAATAATTATTTTTGAACTTATGGCCATAGTAGCATAGAAACGTAAGTTTTGTTGTTATAGGCAATCAATCTGTAGACCACACTTCAAATTTGTAGATTTTACAATTTTTTTATCACATTTTTCAATTTTAGCCCAACAGCACAAATACATGCATTTTTTCTAGTAACCACAAGGAACAGTGTTGAAGCTCATACAGCCCATTATTTCTTGTTCAAAGTTATCCTATATTATTTGTTTGGGAATTAGATGGGGGGGAAAGACTTTATAGGATCATAATAATGACTAACATATTGGTGATCATATCGAAACAACAATGGTCTTTTTACATACCTTGAAGTCACTTTGATTAGAAATTGATAAAAAGCATGTAATCATTTTTAGCTGTTTAATTTCTGTGTCCAATTTTTGGACATTGGGTGCTATGTGTAACATTTATTTTAGGGGCGCCTGAGTTAAAGAATTATCTGAGCACAGTTCTTGTTGTTGTTTTTTTTAAACAACAACAAAATATGATCATATCAATAGCTTTAATCCTGTTGGATTACTTTACTACCGGGACCTGATGATATCAGGGAGGTATCATGACTTTTTTAATGTTCAACTGATCTTCAGAAAAGATTTAGGGCCCGGTCTTTCTTTCGGGGTGCATAGTCCCGCATAACGAATCATGCAAATAACTTTTCAAGTCGAGTTTTCATATTGTTAATTATTACAACCCTGATTCCTAAAAGTTGGGACCCTGTGTAAAATGGAAATAAAAATAGAAGGTGATTATAGAGGTCAGATCTTAAAAAGTCCTTCACTCACCTGTGGTAAGTGTAGCCTTGGTCAGGAAGAGTTGATGTCAACAGACTGTGGCTAACTTTCATCAGGTGTTTCTACCCTCTTCCTCCTGACTGTCTCCTCTCTCCAACAAACAAGAGGCTCTCTCAGCCACCTCCCCCATCCTGCGGTCTGCAGTCTTCCTCTCCTTTCCTGTCACACCCATGGCTGTGATAATCCTCTACACTGACTGAGCCAGGAATCCTCTACATCTGACTTCGATTGGGAATAGCCACGCCTGCCAACCTTTTCCCCAACAGTCTTGCAAAAGGTCTTGGTATTTTGCACTCTTTGTTTCAAAGGCAAGGTCGTAGACTTCTTCCCAATGTTGGCTTCTTTTGAATATGGCGTCTCTTGAGTCTCTCCTGCTCCAAGGTGTTAGCTAGTGTCATGAGCACCTTGTCATGGCGCCATCTGTTTGGGTTGTGGTGGTCACTGGGAGGTCATCCATAAAACCTCTTTTTGGGGGTTGTCATATGTCCAACTCCATTCTTGGCCCTCAAACATCTTTCCCTGCAGCTGTTATAGGGAGGTTGTGCAGCCAGTAAAAATACCCTTTTCCAAGTCTTATCACAGAGTTGTCAACTGGTCTGTTCGGAACCGTAACTGGATGTCTCAAAGTAGCTGGTGATAATTTCATTGATGTGCTCGGGGATGTGGTTGTGGTCTAATGCTGCGTAGATGAAGGCATGATGAAATGATCCGTATGCGTTTGCCAAATCATACCACACCACTGTCAGGTTGTCCTTGCCTGCTTTGGCCTCCGGGATCATTTTGACTGATGTGTGTTCCAGGCACCTGCATCCGCAGACACCTGGTATCCCACCTTTCTGTATAGATAGGCTAGGATAGTACTTTATTGATTCCCAGAGGGGAAATTTGGGCGTTCCCTCAGCTTTCTTCAAGCATGATGGAATACTGCCTTTTTTCCAGATCCTCACAACAGCTTCCATAGCCTTGTAAGGAGCATCTCGCACTAATTACATACTTTGTAGGGTATACCGCTAGGTCCGGGGGCAGATGCTGTTCTGTTCCGGCCTTCTTCTGATGATGATTTGTTAAAGGTTGAAACACCATTTCAGATTCAAAGTGAGTAACATGATTGGGTACAAAAAGAGCATCGCAGAGTAGCCCAATCTTTAAAAACATTTTTTTTTTTTTTTTTTTTTTAAAGATTTATTTTTGGGCTTTCTGTGCCTTTATTGTAAGGATAGTGGATAGAGTCGGAAATCAGTTAAAGAAGTCATTTCAGGACCTTTCCGATAGAAAAGGAAAGCTGTCATTAAAAGTAACCCATGAACACCAAGATTCCTTCAAGTGTTTGTGTCGGCATGTCGACTTGTCCCCACCCCCCCAACGCTGTAAACCTAGGGGAAACACTGAACAAGGTACTCGGGCCAATTTCTTCACCCCTGTTCCTCTTGAAATTTAAATATTGGAATTTGTGTTTAAGGCCCATTTCTGGTGCATGATTAACCCATCACTTATATAAACCTGGTCTAAAGTCAATAGTGCAGTATTGTATTTTTAAAGCATACCTTGTTTGATAGAAAGATGCCATACAGAATCACATTTGAAGAGTGGAGTGTGAAGAGTGTCCAACCAGGGCCTGGTTTATTTAAATGTCTTCCATCAAATTAGCAATGTGGCCAGAGGTAGACAATCTAGTTGAAGAAAGAAAAAATGTTATTTGGTTGTGCCACCATTATGCAATGGAACTTAGAAAAAGTGGAATGGAGCAGGCCGTGTCAATCATGCACTTAAGATCAAGAAATGTAAACTACCATTGCCCTTAGGAATAGTTTTCCCTCAAAAATCCCTCATCTTTCTTCAGTTTATTTTATCTTACGAAATTTGTTTGATGCCTCTCTGTCACCATCTCTCTTTTTTTAACCCCTTGCCAGCTAAATTATGAAGAAAACTTTGGCATCGTCCTCAAGAAAGTGACCTCTGCTCCTCGCACTGCTCCTCACACTGACAACTTCTGCACCTTCGAGCCGCTGTCCTTGGCAGATGCTAAGGAGGAACGCATGTTATTAGACTCCATTGCTTGGCCTGAAACTCCTCTTCTGCAAGCTCCTTTTTTATTTGACCAGACAAGTGATCCCGCCCACAGCATTTTCACCATTCTCCCAGGGAGGGGTGGAGTAGACCGGCATGTAGGAGACCAGCTGGAAGTTATGGTACAAATATACGACTTCCAAGGTAACCCCAAGAAGTCTGGAGGAGATGTCTTACTTGCTCGGTTGCACAACAGGGCACTTGAAGCAGGTGTGGCTGGACGAGTGGTGGATCACCTTAATGGCTCCTACTCTGCTGTATTCCCTTTACTCTGGGAAGGAAGTGCACATGTTGAGGTATAGTTCAAGGCTTTCTACTAAAATGGTATTGTAAAACAAGTGATGGTAAAGGAATCACCTATTGCAATGTGATTGTCCTGTAGGTCATTTAATTAATGGAATCGAAACCATTTTCCCTGACTTACTTTTGCCAACAAACAACAACATAAAGTAAAAAAAAAGACATTGTGGAAGTTTTAAAAACTGCAGTTCCTCCATTTACCTCTTGAGGCAGTCAATTAAATTAAAATAGCTTTATTGGCATTAATGTGTAAAATATATTACCAAAGCATATACTAACAACACATAATAATATAATAATAGTAATGAAAAGTAATAATAAGCAATTAAATATTCTAATAATGAAAAAAAAGTGTCATTTATTATTTTATAGTGTTGCATGTGTATGAGTGTATTTGTGCCTTTGACTGTGTGTGTGTGTAGTCACACACTCTAATGACTTAATCCCCATTGATTCCTGTGTTAAAATGCCCATCTTTACCAGTTTTGTACAAAATGGTATTCCTCATTTCTGGACTACTTTACATTGAGGAAATGTATTCACCATAAGAGTTACATGTATTAACTCCTCAAAGATAGTCTAGCTTTTTTCTAAAAAATAAATATATATACTTGCCACCTGCATACATGTGTGGTGGTGACTGTGCCTGCAGAGGCCCTGTCCTATGCCTGTATTTTAATGGGTTTTTTTTTTTGGGGGGGGGGGGGTTCCCCAAGTCAATGTCAGGGTGTAGGAATTAGGTGTTTAGGAATGGAAAGGAATTCAGTGATTGGACGCGATTTTAAACAGGCAAACATGACGGACGTGGACATAGTGACAAAGAAGAGAAAATACTACCATAGTAAGGCGAACACTGACTGGCAATACGTCAGGGTGATTTATTTATGCACACACTCAGGATATTGATTTAAAGTACAAGACGCTTTCAGAACTGCATTAAAAGTACTAATAAGTTGAAATTGATACTAAGGTAGATTGTGAATTGTTTGATAGAAAACAGGCAAATCTATTGTTTGAGAAGATGGCTGCCTACAGTGGTAAGAAAAAAAAGTTATACCGGGCTCCTGATAGCCGAGCAGTTATACACATGCCCCCTTTACAGAGATGGTCCTCTTTGTAGCAGCCTGGGGGGGAATGTGACCTTGGGTCATTGCTGAATGTCATCCCCCTCTACATCCTCCCAACATTTCCTATCTGTTGTCATCTGTCCTATCTACTAAAGGCGAGACAGGTGAAAAAATATGACTTTAAGTTCAACTTTCCAGCTAGTAGAGAGTTTACCATTTCCTTCAATCTTATCGTTTACATTAAATAAATTATTAACTTCAGTCAGCTGACACCAAAAATAGAAATTAATTATCTTGAAAACATTGTTTTAACAATCAAATTATACACAAAAAATAGCATGCAAAGGGTGTATGCTATACCTTTAAAGCTCTTGTGTTTTGTTTTATCAGGTGACGCTTGTCCACTCAAGCGAGGCTGTCACAGTTCTGCACAGGCTGAATAGAGAACATCCTGAAAGGGTTCTCTTTAAAAGCCTCTTCCGCTCAGGTTCAAGCTCTGAAACTACCTCCTGTAATGTTTGCCTACGTCAAACCAACCAGCCACAGTGCAACTACTCTGACCTCCGTACAGGCGAGCCTTGGTTCTGCTACAAGCCAAAGAAGCTGAGCTGTGATGACAGGATTAACCACATGAGAGACGGATTCAATGTAAGACTTAAGGACAAAGAGGAGAAGCTTTTCCAAAGGTGAGGGAGCACAGCAGTAGAAAAGTTGCATCTAGTTTTGTAATGACTGTAAGTATATAGTATGTGTCACCTGCTGGAAAATGTTGTTTGTAACTACAGGTGGCAAAGATGAAATCTTAAGATGTTTATAGTGTAAGATAATACCTACCAAAATACTTAATCTGAACAATTAAAGTTGACACTCATCAACAAAACTATGAAGTGTATATTTTCAGTCCAAATATGGAGGCAGAGTAATTTAATAAAACTAAAGTGTTACCATTTGTTAAATCACGTTTGACATTTACATAATGTAGTGTGTTTAGAAGATTCTTAATAATGGGAGTTTTTCCCCCCCAGCAAAGTCAACCTGAAAGTCTTCATTCACTCTTCAGGACCGGCCAATGTCATGGTGCTGCCTCCAATGAAAGGTAAAGCACAACTTTTCGACTTTCACCAGAGAGATATTTTAAAGATATCCATGTGAACTTGAAAAGAAAAATGGTTTGGTAAAAATAAATAAAACCTTCCTCTTTGTATTCCAGCCAGAGCATTGGCGGAATGAAGTACTACACAATAAAAAAATAAAGTGACAATAGCTGTTTATCTCTTTGCCTTGTAGAAAAGATATCCCATATAAAGAAAAAATAAATAAACTAACCAGATTCTATCTACAAAACTGAGATAGAGCTGCAAGCATTTATTTCATTTACGCTCAAAACAAGATTTATTTTAAGTACTATTAAAGAGGACATATTATAGCCCTTTTCAAACAGTCCCCTGTGGTCTAAATGAAACATCTGTGCTGTGCTTCGGTCAAAATATAACATGAATCAAGCACCAGAGGAGGTTTGTGACCCTGTATAAACCAGCTCTCTCAGAACGCTCCGGTTTGGTGTGTGTGTCTCTTTAAATGCAATGAGCCGCCTTGAGTTTTCCTGGTAGACATCAATCCTCTGTAGAAAGACTTAAAATGGCAGACCTGCGCAAAAGTTTTGTTCTAGGCTGGGGATGGAGTCCATGGGTGGAGATATCAGGGGTAGGGAGGGTATTCTTTTTTTTTTTACCAGAATCCAGCTTTTGACATCACAAGCTGAGAAAATTTGAAACGGAGCATTATTCTCTGTCTTGTAAAACTTATGCAGACTACAAACAAAGGACGGGATGGATTTATTTCATATTTTGTGGGTCAGTAGACTCTCAGGTTACCCAAATATATGTTCAAAAACACTGTACAAGTGGATTTGTCATAAAATGTCCCCTTTAAAAATACTAAACTAATTAACATCTGTAAATATTTAGCTTTCAATAATCAACATTTTCTTATAAAATGAATTTGGTATCATTTACCTTAACCACAATAAACATGTGCATTCGAGACATACACTGTCCTGCTGAGCACTTTAATGCATATTTTTCTGCTGCTCAGACAAATCCAATAAATACACTTATCTGCACTGGAAAAAAGCTAAAACTGAGTCTTTTGTAAAAATTTGAATGAATACTTTTTTGTGTTATATTATGATGTTCTCTCAAGTGAAATAAGCAAGGTAAAGGAGAGACCATGTTTTGGTCTTTTTATGGGATCTGTTAACAATACATGATAAAACAATGACTTTAATAACCAAAAGCTTGATCAGTATGTTTTAGGGCAACCTGAGGTCGATCAAGGCAAAGGGAAGTCTGGACTCTCTGGGTATTACTACCAGGGTGTGTGGCGATCACTAGGTGGCACCAAAGTCCACCAATTCAACAACTCCTCTGCCATCAGCCAGTGTCTGAAAGGAAAGGTGGTCCACATGTATGGAGACTCCACCCTAAGGCAGTGGTTTGAGTACTTTGATGCTTCACTTCCAGGTAGTTGATTCACAGTAATTTCAGGTGAAAGTTTATTATTTATATAACAGCTAAACTTGTTCCTTCTGTCATACTTTCAGATGCTAAGGAGATTAACCAGAATAGTCCGAAGCAAACTGGACCTTACATGATATGGGACAATGCAAAAAACATCTTGGTAACATACCGTGTCCATGGTCCTCCTCTTAGTTTTATCTACATCCCAACCAGTGAGCTGCGTTACATTGCAAATGAAATTGACGGGTTGGTAGGTGGCACCAACACAGTTGTAGTTTTTAGCGTCTGGGCCCACTTCAGCCCTTTCCCAATTGAGCTCTACATCAGACGACTTCAGAGCATCCGCAGGGCGGTGATTCGTCTGTTGAACAGGGCTCCAGACACGCTGGTGGTCATCAGGACTGCAAACCTCAGAGGTTTAACACCTTCTGAATCGTTAAACTACAGTGACTGGTACACACTACAGCTGGACAAGGTGCTCAGAGCTGTGTTCAAAGGATTTAATGTTCGACTAGTGGACGCTTGGGAGATGACTCTGGCCCACCACCTGCCTCACAACATTCACCCAGGCCGTCCTATTGTTAAGAATATGATTGACATTCTCTTGTCCTACATATGCACCAAATAGGGCTAATAGATGTGCATTTGTTCAGAGAGAGAGTTAATATCTCAATCAATTAATCTTTATTTGTATAGAGCTAATTCATACCAAATGTTATCTCAAGACAATTTACCAAATAGTAGGTTAAAGGCCTTGCTCTTTGTTATCTCAAAAGACCCAGTATTAATCCATCACAAGAAAACACAAGGAAATCGCCTCCTGAAACCAGAAATACAATATTGCATTGACTCCTGCTGCCATTTCCCTCTTCATCTGCCACGGAAAAGCTGCCCAAATCTGTTGAACAGAATAGCCAGGGCAGCTGTGGCTCAGTTGGTAGAGTCGTCGCCTCTCAACCGGAAGGTCGAGGGTTGAGCAACATGTTTGATGTGTCCTTGGGCAAGACACTTGACCCTGAATTGCTCCTGCTGCTTCAGCGGCGGTGTATGAATGGGATTAGGTGGTGTAAAAGTGTAGTGTAGTCGGAAGACTAGAAAAGTGCTATATAAGCTCATCTTACCATTGAAGATCAACCTTGCAACAATCACCAGGAAAGTGATCCCAGTGTAAGAGGCTTTTGTTGGGGCAGAAATAGTTTTAGGAAGTGTTTGTTATGGTAACAACTGATAATTGTCCTGTTATCTGTTGTTAGCTGCTACATTTCTTTTATTGTTGCTGAACTGCTGTGTTCGCCTAACTGTGTGTTTTATTCACCGCTGTGCTAGCTTCCCATCAGAACGACCAGTGTACCCGCCGCTGAATCAAAGTCCGGCCACTGGCTTTCTGGTGTGTAAGTTATAGTTACTGAACTTATCTCGGAGAGTTCAAGAAGGCCGAGCCACACGGCTCCCTTTGTTCTTTGTCCACCATTTTATCCCCATGTGACATCACCACATGGCTTTTTCTCATTCTCTCACTCTAACTCTCTCTCTCTCTCACACACACACACACACACACACAACTACACTTTTACACTTCTTCCACAAGCCTTGCATGATAATGTTTGTTTGCTTAGATTAGTTTATAATAGTTCTTTTTTTTTATAAAGTTCATCAATTTTGGATTGATGTTGCTTTGTTTAAATAAATTCTGTTATAATTTTAAGAGAGCAGTTGTTTGTGATTACTGGTGTATTTACATTGTGATATAAGCTGGGTGCGAGGGCTTTGTGTACGGATTTCACGCCTTCAATTTATTAAATATAGTTATTAATAATATTAGTAATTAAGTAACTAATTTGAGACTGATCTGAGTGATATTTTGGTTATATTTCCCTGATTACAGGGTGGTGCCCCAAACGAGATTAAACATAGTTTAATGATATTGTTATTTAATTATTAATAATTCTATATAAGTATTAAAGAATATAACCAAAGTTGACTTGATACAACCCCAACACTTTCTTGAGGAAGATGAAAAATTAATCTGACAAGGGGTCGAAAAAAAGGAGGATGGTTACAACGATGTATCAAACAAATGGACTAATTTAAACTAAAAGAGGATGGAAGATTTTTCAAATATACTGCCATGATCTCTACACAAGAAAAAAAGTTACAGGATTGCAAGGGATTTAATATGTGGATGTCAGTGGACAAAAAAACATCAACTGCATCTTGACTTCACAAAAACAAGCCACTCTGCAATGCTCTTCCATCAGCTGTTATTTAAAGCATTTTACAACTTTTATACTATTTTGTTGCCACTGTCCCAACTGTTTCAAACATGTCTTCACCATCAAATTTAACTACAATTGATTATTAAATGGAAAATGACTTCCCCTCCCAGTCTTTTCTGTGGTTAATTGATGCACCGTGCTCCGGCATCTGGCAAAAATAGAAGCCTTGTGTAACTGCTACGGATTGCTCCGGACTGGCCGAGCTGAGACAGTGGAAGCTGGTGGAATTTGGCCGTCAGACACACTCTGGCTTAGCATTGAAAAAAGTTTTTGTTACTCCCCAACAGGCCTTAGCTTTCATAGACGTCCCATTAGGGGACATTCAAATGGTTAAATGGACCAGAGTCACACCAAATATGTGGACGAAAGTAAAAACATCTTTTGGTTTGCAATCTCGGAACTAACTTACATTGAATTCATAAAGCGTTTTACTCCCTTCCATACAGATGCAGGATTTAGGAAATGATCAGAATATGAACTCACTAAGCTACAGCAACTCCACAGGGATAGAAGTCTAAAATTTGAACAGTTAAATAGGAATTCACACTTCCTAACACTGATTTCTTTATATATTTACAGTTCAGGACATTTTCCACTAAGCATAAAGAATGGAATAAAGTCTTATACCCACTTGAATTGAGGAGTTTCTGTTTATAGCATCATAAACAGAAACATGAAACTAACTGATGTTGTGATGGTTTTGGTTACTCTTCATGAATTGATTTCCTCCCATTAAATGCTGTTCAGGCATCCTTTAGGAAAAAACTGAGCTCATCAATCAGTTTTAGCTCATCAAACATGTTTTTCCTTTTTTCAACAGGAACACTCAAAAACTCAAAGACTTTATATTATTATATTCAAAACTTAAATTTAAATGGATCTCTCCACCCCAATTGACATGTGAAAACTGGAAATGTGATTTTGAAAGGGGAAGAATTCTGATCGTTGTTTATGCACTACAAGATAAATAAATAAAAATGTTTTGCATTATAGAGTTGCATGATGTCCACTCTAGTGGACACTTCTGTAACTTCAGAATTACTATTAATAACAAAATTAAAAAAACATATTCAACATTTCATGTCTTAAGAAGTCACAGTGCAGAATCAATTGTCACATTTTAAGAGTATTTAAAGTCTAACTAAATCACATTTGACCTTTTAACTGCTTAATCATGTAAATACCTGTGATTCTTTTTTTTTATTGCATGCAGGGATGGCATCAAGTTTGTGTGCATGTCATGTATGCATTTTCCCTGCTGTCTCCAATGAGTATTTATTTAATTACTACTAGCAATAAAGTATCATTAAGATGTTATTTTCTGTGAAAATGTCATAACTTTAAAGACTTACACGGAAAACACAAGTTTTCCCAGTTTGAATCTTCAAGGAATATATTTTTTTTAAATGTATTTGTTAGGGACAGTGCATATTATTAAACAGCTGTAACAATTACAGCTGTAAAAAATTATAGCAGAAGTGCTAGTTTCCATCTGTTGTCCCTAGGCAGGTAACAGAGAAAGATAAAATACAAATACAAAGGCACGAGTGACACAAGACAATAATAGAGTTTAAAGGTGGTCACAGATTTGGTTTTCTTTTATCCACTGTTTGAGTTGCGTTTTGAAGGTTGCATATGTTTGTGAGTCTCTTATTGTGAGTGGGAGAATATTCCAATATTCAGTTCCTTTGACTGACAGAACAGTTTGTCCGAATGTAGTGCGTCTGTATGGGACCTCACAGTCTCCTCGGGCTGTGGCCCTGTTGCCGATCCCACTGGCAGACTTCAGCTTTATAAAGTCCTTCAAAGGAAGAGGAGCAAGTCCGTGCAAAGTTTTATATATAAAACATGCATTTTTAAAATGGACAAAATCATGAAAATTTAGTAAATTATGTTTATCTAAAACAGTGCAATGGTGAAATGAAAATGGCTTTTTGTCAAAGATTTTTATGGCCTTTTTAAAAAGAGATTGTATTGGTTTAAATGTTGTGCCAGCAGAAAGTGACCATGCGGTTATACAGTATTCAATATGTGAAAAAATCATCGAGTGTAAAAACATTCGAGCAGCATTGATAGTCATGAAGGATCTTATCTGTCTAAAACTGTTTATATTAAAATTTACCGTCTTTGTTAATTGTTTGATGTGTTTTTTAAATGTTAATGTTGGGTCCAATGTTAGGCCTAAATATTTCAACTCATGAGCTAGACTAAGCTCTACACCTTCCAGGTAAACGCCGGACTGCTGAAGGCTGGTTGGCTGTTTAGTGAACATCATGCAGACCGTTTTCTTTGCGTTTAATTGAAGACATGAATCTTTGACCCAGCTTTGCATTTGGGTCATGGCTGTTGTTAAAATTTGTGAAACTTCATGGGTATTTCTGCCCTATGTAAAAACAACGGCATCGTCAGCATATATTTGAATGTTTACATTTTTACACACTTCCAGAAGGTCATTTATATAAATAGTAAATAAAATAGGTCCCAAAATACTGCCTTGTGGGACCCCTGTTGGACAGTCAAGGTAAGAGGATTTGGTGCCAGAGATGGACACGCATTGTTTTCTAATTGATAAGTATGATTCAAACCAGAGTAGAGCTTCCTGGGAAAAATTGTAACAAGTTAATTTTGACATAAGAACACTATGGTTGACGGTATCAAAAGCTTCTTGAGGTCCAGGAATACAGCACCTACACGGACATTCCTATCAAGAAGGCTTTTGATTTTTTTCAACAAAAATGCAGTTTGCAGACTCTATAGAATGTTGGTTACGAAAACCAAACCGCATCGGATGCAGGGGTGTGTGGCCACTTCTCTGCTATTTTGGAGATTACAGGTAGAATACTGATAGGTCGGTAATTTGCCATTTCTGTTTTATCACCAGATTTAAAAATTGGGATGATAACAGCAAGCTTCCACGCTGAGGGCACTACACTTTGTTTAAAGGATAAATTAAGCAAATGTGTAATTGGTAAAATTAATGATTCTTTATACAATTTAAAAAAATGTGTGTCGAGTCCAGACACATCTTTGGATTTTGACCGTTTGAGGGATTTAATAATATTCATCACCTCTACTTCAGATATTTCCGCTATCTTAAAAGCCGCATGATTGGAATTAGGAAGGCTATGTATACAGTTGGGGGGGGTGAACTGTTGTGTTATCTCGTTAACTGAATTTATAAAGTATTTGTTCATTTCAGTGGCTATAGTTAAGGGATTTTGCACAGGTACGTTAAGTTCTATTTCAAAATTATCAGTGCCATTTTTAGGTTACCTACCAATTAGTTTATTAATATTTTGCCATATAACTTTGTTATTTCCTTTTGCATCTTCAATAATGGTCATGAAGAAATTTGCCTTCGCCCTCCGCATTGTGCTTATTACTTTATTTCTAATTGAAGTAAATCTCTGTTTGTCTGTGGTCAGACCTGATTTTAATGCTTTTTTAAGCAACATATCTCTGTCTTTCATTAGTTGTATGCATTCTTCATCTATCCAGGGCAGTGGATTCCTTTTATTTATTTTTTGTTTTCCCTTTCTCAGAAATGGTGACATTATTTAATTTAGTTTTAAACCAAATATACATCACAACCATTTTCTATATTTTCACTCATGAGAGTTTCACTCCAGTCACTCTCTTTGAGAGCTGCGTCCAGACTTTGGAAGAATTTGGTTTTGTGGAATGAACTGATGACAACTTCTAGTTGTGTATGAGTTGGGAAATCTTGTTTTTGAGAGTTTTCGTGAGAACAAAATTATATTATGATCTGAGATTCCTGTTAGTAGATTGTAGTTTTTTTTAAATTCTTTCAAGATGATTTGTAAATAATAAGTCTATTCTGGTTGAGGAACGAGGAGTTATTCTGGTGGGTTTATCTATTATTTGTTTAAGATTAAATTGGCCAGTAATTTGCTTGAGATTTGTTCTATCCTTCTTATCATCCCAGTTAATATTTAAGTCACCCATGATAATCAACTCTTTGTCTAAGTTACAATAGTCCAGAAGAAGTTCCAGTTGATCATAAAAACCTATCTTTGCAGATGGCTTCCAGTAAATACAAATTACAATAAATGACTTTTCATATGAAAGAGAAATAGTCACACACATACATTCAAGTCCAAATTCACTAGGCCATTCAATTTGCTCACATTTTAAGGTGTTTTTAATGTATAAGAGAACCCCCCACCCCTGCCCTTAACCCTGTCTCTTCTAAAGGTGTTGTATCCAGGTATATTTATTACAGCTTCTGGAGAGGAGCGAGTGAGCCATGTTTCTGTCAGTCCTAAAAAGTCAACATTAGAATTGCCTAATATATGTTGTAGTTGTTCCCGTTTTTGAGTCATGCTCCTGATGTTTAAGTGTCCCCCAAATAAGCCACGGGCTTGCACTTTGGATCCCAGACTGTTTTAGCTTGATAGAGTGTTTGAAATAATTTTGTAGCGCGATGCTGTTTCATTACTGGGTTCCTCAGTTTGATATCCTTGCACTGCTGGTGGCGTGAATCTGCTAGCTGTGGTTGCAGCCCTGCCAGTTGTGGTTGTAGCCCGGCTGGCTGTGGTTGTAGCCTGGCTGGCTGAGGTTGTTGCCCAGTTAGCTGTGGTTGTAGCCCTGCTAGCTGTGGATGCAGCCCTGCTAGCTTTGGATGTAGCCCTGCTAGCTGTGGTTGTAGCCATGCTAACTGTGGATGTAGCCCTGCTAACTGTGGTTGTAGCCCTGCTAGCTGTGGTTGTAGCCCAGTTAGCTGTAGTTGTAGCCCAATTAGCTGTGGTGGTAGCCCAATTAGCTGTGGTTGAAGCCCGGCTGGCTGTGGTTGTAGCCCATTTAGCTGTGGTTGTAGCCCAATTAGCTGTGGTTGAAGCCTGGCTGGCTGAGGTTGTAGCCCAATTAGCTGTGGTTGTAGCCCAATTAGCTGTGGTTGAAGCCTGGCTGGCTGAGGTTGTAGCCCAGTTAGCTGTGGTTGTAGCCCGGCTAGCTGTTGTTGTAGCCCGGCTGGCTTTGGTTGTAACCCTGCTAGCTGTGGTTGTAGCCCAGTTAGCTGTGGTTGTAGCCCAGCTGGCTGTCGTTGTAGCCCAATTAGATGTGATTGTAGCCAGGCTGGCTGTGGTTGTAGCCCTGCTAGCTGTGGTTGTAGCCCAGTTAGCTGTGAAGGTTTAGCATCCAGGTGGTTTAAGTTCATTGAAGGTCCAGGATTTATTTCAACATCACCAGCCAGGAGCAGTATTATCAGAAGATGTACAATTCCCAAGAAAGGTTTAGGTTTGTTCAACTGTTCATGTTTACCTGAGGGTGGCCTTGCACGTCCATTGTCCAGTCGTCTTGTGAAGAGAAGGTGTTGACTCTTCTTGGCTAGGTAGAGGACTTGGTCACCATTTTTATTCATTTTTGGTGTAAGTGTTAGGCAAAAGATACATGCAGATGATAGAGTTCAGACCAGGAGGCAGAGCTGCAGTCTTACACGCTTCTCTGCGCCTCCCTTAGATCTGTCTCCCAGTCACTATAGCTGTAATTCTGAATCGAACTGTAGTTATACTATAGGTACTGTGTCTGTCCCCCGGCCCAGACCCGTTTTTGTAAGTCATCCAAACGGCGTAAATCGTCAAAATCTCATCAGAATCAAGACTACGAATATGATTTTGCTAAAAAACCAGAAGATTCACTGCGGACTTTTGAACATTAGGTCCTTAGCATCCAAATCTCTTTTAGTGAATGATTTGATACCTGGCTGTGTCAAGATTAATATGTTAGTTTGAATGAATCCACTCCTCCCAGTCATTTTTGTACTCATATACCTCGAGACACCGGACGAGGTGGTGGAGTAGCAGCTATTTTTAATTCTGGACTTCCAGTTAACCCTCGACCAAAGCTGAATTTTTCTTCTTTTGAAAGCCTTGTTCTTAGTTTTTCACATCCAGTCTCAAGAACCTTTCAGCCAGTTCTAGTTGTTGTAGTTTACCGTCCTCCTCTGAGCTTCTATCAGAATTTGCAGAATCTTTATCAGATTTAGTCCTTAGCAGTGATAGAATAATTGTTGTAGGTGACTTCAATATCCATGTGGATGTTGATAATGATAGCCTGAGCACAGCTTTCATGTCACTATTAGACTCTATTGGTTTCACACAGGGTGGAAACGAACTTACTCATCATTTCAACCACACTTTGGATCTTGTTTTAGCTTATGGCATTGAAATCCATAACCTTACAGTTTTCCTAGAAAATCCTCTTCTATCAGACCATTTTTTTTTATTACATTCGACTTTGTCCTACCAGAATTACCTCTGCTCGGAAGAGGTGTGCTCTCTAGAAGTTTGTCGGATAGTGCTGTGGCTAGATTTAAGGAAGCTATTTTAGCTGTTTTTGATTCAGTACCGTGTTTCAACCCAGTTGGAAACTCTTATGATAGCTTTAGTCCCTCTCAGCTAGATCAGTTTGTTGAAAGTGCAATGGATTCACTGAGAGTTACTCTTGATTCGATTGCACCCCTGAAACACAAGGTTGTCAAGCGGCGGAGAGTGGCTCCATGGTTCAAATCAGAAACCTGTACTCTAAAACAATCGTCGCGGAATTTTGAAAGAATATGGCGCTCGACCAAAATGGTAGAATCTCGTTTTTTTCTGGCAGGATAGTCATAGAAGATATATGAAGGCTCTACGTCACGCTCGAGCTGCCTACTACTCCTCTCTAATCGAGGAAAACAAAGGCAATCCTAGATACCTTTTCAGCACTGTAGCCAGGCTGACAGAGAGTCATGGCTCCATTGAACCTTGTATTCCTCTAGCCCTCAGCAGTAATGACTTCCTGAGCTTTTTCAACAACAAAATTCTAGACATCAGGGACAAAATTGGTAACCTCCTGCCCTTACCTGGTGCGGATACATCTGATACAGTAGAGACAGTTCCAGGACCAGATATTAGTCTCAACTGTTTTTCTCCAATCGACCTTTCAGAGCTATATTCCATTTTTTCTGCGTCAAAACCGTCAACCTGTCTTTTGGACCCAATCCCAACCAAGCTGTTTAAGGAAGTTTTTCCCTTAGTTAACAACTCTATATTAGTTATGATCAATTCGTCTTTACTGGCAGGCTATGTACCCCAGGCATTTAAAGTAACGGTAATCAAACCTCTACTTAAAAAGCCTACTCTGGATTCAGGAACTCTGGCTAACTACAGGCCTATATCCAACCTTCCTTTTCTCTCGAAGATCCTGGAGAAGGTGGTAGCTAAACAGCTGTGTGACTTTCTCCATGACAACAGTTTATTTGAGGAGTTTCAGTCAGGATTTAGAGTCCACCATAGCACTGAGACTGCACTAGTTAGAGTTACAAACGATCTACTTCTAGCTTCAGACAGGGACTTCTGTCTGTGCTCGTCTTGTTAGGTCTAAGTGCTGCCTTTGACACCATTGACCATCGGATCCTGTTGTATAGACTGGAGCATTTGCTTGGAATTACAGGGACTGCTTTAAGTTGGTTTGAATCCTACTTATCAGACCAATCTTAGTTTGTACATGTTAATGATGAGTCCTCTATTCACACTAAAGTTTGCCATGGAGTCCCACAAAGTTCAGTGCTTGGACCAATTCTCTTTACATTATATATGCTTCCTCTGGGAAATATTATGAGGAAACACTCCATACAGTTTCATGGTTATGCAGATGATACTCAGCTGTATGTATCAATGAAGCCCGATGGCACCAGTCAGTTATGTCAGCTAGAAACGTGCCTTAAGGACGTTAGGACCTGGATGACCAGAAATGTTTTGCTACTTAACTCAGACAAGACTGAAGTTATTGTGCTAGGCCCTAAGAACCTCAGAGAGACTTTTTCTAGTGATTTGACTGTCCTTAATGACATCAGACTGACATCTAGCACCACTGTAAGGAATCTAGGAGTTCTTTTTGATCAAGATATGTCTTTGAGCTCTCACATCAGACAAGTTTCAAGAACAGCCTATTTTCACCTTCGTAATATATCCAAGATCAGGAATATCCTGTCGCAAAATGATGCAGAAAAACTAGTTCATGCATTTGTTACCTCAAGACTGGATTATTGTAACTCTCTTTTGTCAGGGTGCTCTGGCAAGTCCCTAAAGACTCTTCAACTGGTCCAGAACGCTGCAGCTCGTGTACTGACCAGAACCAGGAAATGGGACCACATCACTCCTGTCCTGGCTTCAGCCACATGGTGACCTTTTAGCCACATGGTGAGTCCTCTGGTACTGGATTAAAACAACAAAAAGGGGAAACAGACTCTGTGTTAAGTTTATCATATGAATTCTTCTTGAAGATACTTAACTCAGTCATAAAAACCTCTGAATATTTATAGTGTGTTATCATGTCTAGCTTTCAACATCAAACTAATCTAGTCAATCAAGAATGTGATAATTATATGTTGCCAAACAGGGAGTTTACCTCTAAATGGAGGACTATTTTTAACTAGATTTATCAAACTGAACATGTGCTTTTTAGCTGATGGGATCATAGATTGATAAAGTATGATATATGACATGGGGTTTTATATCAGAGCTTGAACTCAAACAGTGAAGAGTATCTCCTATCCCTAAAGTATCCAGTAACAAAACAAGTAAATGTGATACAGGGGTTCAATTAAAAACAAAAATCAGAAGCAAAGAGCTTAAAGCATGCAGCATAAAAGAGGTATAGAAAACGTTAAAAAATATCTTCAAAATAGACACTAATAGAAACATGTTGTTTTCCCAGCATCTATAAAATTAAACAGAAGTTACACCCAAACAAAATAAAGATGAAGACGACGGCTACCCTTCATAAGATTTTCCTCCCTACATTCAACCATTGTTTAGATATCCAGTGATGTGTCAAAATCTGGATGATAATGAATAAAAACGCCAGCTCAAACAACAGATAACAAAGCAGTTTTACAGGAACTTTGCTCACTAACAGGTGAGCAGCATCCTTTCCCAGTTCACTGCCCTGGGTAAATAAAAAATAATAATTTACTATTAAAGGTCACAAATGCATAATATCTCCATCTTTTGTCTGCTCCACTCCTCCGAAAAATGGAGTAAATGTATTTACTTAGGTTCGGTAGCAGGATCACGCCTAAAACCACACCTGTATTTACCTGACAGCCTATTTACACCTGGTCACCTCACCACATCCCGTTTGTCTCAGATCCTTCTACCCACCCCCCCTTCCCTACTTCTCATCCATTCACTCTCCTTCCTCATCTGTTTTTAGATATCCAGTGATGTGTCAAAATCTGGATGATAATGAATAAAAACGCCAGCTCAAACAACAGATAACAAAGCAGTTTTACAGGAACTTTGCTCACTAACAGGTGAGCAGCATCCTTTCCCAGTTCACTGCCCTGGGTAAATAAAAAATAATAATTTACTATTAAAGGTCACAAATGCATAATATCTCCATCTTTTGTCTGCTCCACTCCTCCGAAAAATGGAGTAAATGTATTTACTTAGGTTCGGTAGCAGGATCACGCCTAAAACCACACCTGTATTTACCTGACAGCCTATTTACACCTGGTCACCTCACCACATCCCGTTTGTCTCAGATCCTTCTACCCACCCCCCCTTCCCTACTTCTCATCCATTCACTCTCCTTCCTCATCTGTTCCCTTGTTGTGGATTTTTCTGTTGGTAATAAAAGATCTCAAGTCAAAGTCTTTTGTCTTTGTGTATTTTATTGCATATAGTAAGAGTTGTTTTGCAAAAGGGGTAATCAGCTACAAAAGTAACATCAGTCACAAGTGCAAGATTCCCGGGGCAGTCCCGGTTGCAGAGCATATTTATACATTCACAGGGTGTAGGTATATTGCATATACATGAGTAATACATGGTCATTGGTTTCAGCTTGCCCTAGTGGCTACAGCTTCTTCTAGTTTGCCTGGTGATTTATCTATGCAAGCTTCTTTATAAGGTACCTGGTACGGTGGAACACGAACAGCAACTCCTTTGTCATATGAATGACCTGGTCACCTCACCACATCCCGTTTGTCTCAGATCCTTCTACCCACCCCCCCTTCCCTACTTCTCATCCATTCACTCTCCTTCCTCATCTGTTTTTAGATATCCAGTGATGTGTCAAAATCTGGATGATAATGAATAAAAACGCCAGCTCAAACAACAGATAACAAAGCAGTTTTACAGGAACTTTGCTCACTAACAGGTGAGCAGCATCCTTTCCCAGTTCACTGCCCTGGGTAAATAAAAAATAATAATTTACTATTAAAGGTCACAAATGCATAATATCTCCATCTTTTGTCTGCTCCACTCCTCCGAAAAATGGAGTAAATGTATTTACTTAGGTTCGGTAGCAGGATCACGCCTAAAACCACACCTGTATTTACCTGACAGCCTATTTACACCTGGTCACCTCACCACATCCCGTTTGTCTCAGATCCTTCTACCCACCCCCCCTTCCCTACTTCTCATCCATTCACTCTCCTTCCTCATCTGTTCCCTTGTTGTGGATTTTTCTGTTGGTAATAAAAGATCTCAAGTCAAAGTCTTTTGTCTTTGTGTATTTTATTGCATATAGTAAGAGTTGTTTTGCAAAAGGGGTAATCAGCTACAAAAGTAACATCAGTCACAAGTGCAAGATTCCCGGGGCAGTCCCGGTTGCAGAGCATATTTATACATTCACAGGGTGTAGGTATATTGCATATACATGAGTAATACATGGTCATTGGTTTCAGCTTGCCCTAGTGGCTACAGCTTCTTCTAGTTTGCCTGGTGATTTATCTATGCAAGCTTCTTTATAAGGTACCTGGTACGGTGGAACACGAACAGCAACTCCTTTGTCAGGAGGGCACTGATTTAGGATCATGCTGTACTCAGATAATGAGGAGGGTACCTGTTGGAGATGCAGACCAAGGCCATACAGAGAAACAGTTTTTAATTGCTAAATGACGCACGAACATCTAAGTCTTTTAAGTTCAAGGATGACAGACAGACAGTATTTTTCCACTACACTCTCCTTCCTCATCCCTTCTCTCCCCCCTCATCCCTTCCCATCCAACTTGACACACACCTCTCCCTCGTCTCTCTCACTTCAGGTACAGTCTGGGGCCGTAATCAGTTTGGGTGGATCCATACCTGAGACGGAACCCCCACTCTGAGTCTCTCGCTTGCCCGATCAACCTCCTAGATCAGCCTGAAAGACAATGGCCATCTCACACCTACACCCCTCTCATACACATACATCTGTCAATATATCTTACATTTACAATTCACATTAAATGTTCAAACTAATACTGTTGTGACATGGTCCTTTCTAGTGAATTGGTGCTTAAACAGGCCGTTTTCCCTTCATGACATATCAAAGGGCAGTAACCCTTCTCCCAGATGGGTGGCAGTCCAACAGCTAGGTGTTTGTTCTGCCCTCTGATTGACCACCAACATCTCCTGTCTCAGGGTTAGAGTGGAGAGGTGAGAGATAGTATTGAAGAAGAAGTATGAAGATGGCACCAGTTCAGAATAAAGTGCTAGTATTCACAAAGAATGACTGCAATAGTACGGGGCAGAATACCTGGGGGCCATTCTCTAGCACAAGAAATATGACTCAATCATCAGTGTGATTAGGCTAGATGTTGACTGGTGAAAAAAAAAAAACAAGCCAAACAAAATAATCACCCTGACACACATGTTCATTTGTGAAATTCTCCTGTATGTGTAAACAAAACGTTGCCTCACATCTCGTCACCATAAGATAAGGGATTATCTGCCATCGTATGGTGATCGGCTAGCTGTTTTTGGATACTGCAAACGCAAGGAAAACGAACCAAGGAGTCGCAAGATGAAGGTTTTTGTGCGGCTTAGAGGAAAACTATCAAGAAGCAAGGGTGAGCATGTGCCTGAAAGAGAGCATCACACTATTCCAAAGAACGGCCAAAAGAATCAGAGAAAAATTGAGATAGGATGGATGCATTTCAGAGAAGGAGGATTTGTGCAGGTACACACCAAAAAGGGCGGAGGGACCAGAAAAGAGAGTGTCTCAACGGAAAGTAAAAAAAAGAACTTGCTAGAAAAGGCTCTGCACTTGTTTTTTCCAGATGGAAAAATGCAGAGGGTACCCTTACTGATTTTGACATTGATTTGACCAATTTTCAGCAGCATTCATTGGACGATACTATCACAGTTGGAGAACTGTATGAAAAGACAAAGTTACCTCTCTTACGTTTCTATTTAACAATCAAGAAGCAAGACATACAGTGCACTTTAGGAAATGTCTTCAAAGTGCCATACCAACCCGGTATCTTGCCGAAACGTGTAATAGACACGTTGGTCCACTAGAGGATGCGTGTCAGTGTCATGCATTGCCTGTCTTCAGCGTCAAATGTTCACGCCTGTGATCTGTGCCATACCAGCAGGGGGCGATAATTTACTCAATGTCAACATCCTTCGCGGACAAAAGAGAAGCTTTTCAGTGTATTCCAAACCTCCTTCCTGTCAGGTAAGAGTAATTACCCGGGATTAACATTTATTATTAACTTATTATTAACCTAAGTTTGAAATATTTGAGGTTGCCTATGACTGTTTTTCATGCTAAATACATGTCGTTTGGTGGTAGAGAGCCAAGGTTATTAACATGAGAGGAAATTGAAGTAGTAACGTAATGAAAATGCATTTAGCTGCCCAGCTAGTTTAAAGACTATCTCTACTTTAACGTTTTCTCAAATTAAACCTGATAAAGTTGGGCTAATATTATATCTAGCTAAGGTGGAAGTAGTATATCCCCCAGTACTAGATAGATCAGTATTTGGACCTGTTTCTGTGTAAACAGTGATCGTGTTAACTGGCGGTGTTATGGTGTGACCAGTGACCGTGTCATCTGATGGCTTACAGCCTAAAGTGCTCTTCGCGGTAACCGCAGATGATAAACATGAAAGGTGTCCACGTAAATGCCTAAAAATGCACTCTTTAGATACGTCTGTAAATGAATGATTTAACAAAAGAGGCTCTATCCGTTTCTATTCCGTTGTGAGCAGGACACCAACAGACGCGTTCGGCTGAAAGTCTCCAGTTAACGCGGTCACTATTTGCACCGTAACACCTGCCAGGCCATTTCTGTTTTAGCTTTTTATCTTTTGAACACAAAGGGCCATTTAATAAATCCTAACTTTTGTCAGGGGAGGTATTTTATCTATGGTCAGTATGGGAGGACTATTGAATAACTGGTTATATCAGTAAATGACATCGATGATTCTGACATGTTTCTCCAGATTAGTAACCTACGGCTTCTATATATCCCAACATTAGACTACTACATAATAGACTTTGGTTTAAATCAGCATAGCTTAGTTGGCATGCTCCTAACATGACAGCCAGTGGGAGCTGTATTTTCACTGGCTTCTATTTGTGATGTGGCTTTGATTTGATCATAAATTAAATAACAATTGAATACTGATATTCTTGCTGTTGTTTTTGTCAGAGTCTGCAGCTACCAGTGGTGACGACCAACATAATCTTCAGCTGTCAATTAAACAAATGTTTCTTGATGTCCATCAAAAAAAGCCAGCCTTTATAATCACACTGGTAAGTTGATAAGTCATTCAAAAATGTTCCATTTATATTACTTGCAGATGCATCATCTGGATTGTTTTGGTATCGAGAAGTCTATAGCTCACATACCTTATGTCTTGATTTAAAAGAAAGTAGGCCTGCCTTTTATGATATTCAAGTTATTTCATTTTCTTACATTTTGATTAATTGATTGTTTTTTCCGTTTTAAGAAGTAGTCTTTTAGTTTTCTGATATCTGCATACATATGCTTGTACATGTGTGTTTTCTGTTTGTATGTCAATAGACAGCAACAAAATTAGGCACCTTAGACGAAGGAAACTCCGGGAAAGAGAAGAAGAAAGTCATGGAAACAATAAATTTCCTTTATTCCAATTAACTCCAGCTCAATTTAAGTATGTGCGGCCAAAACCTGTCAATAGTCTGTCTGTGTGAAAACCCACTATATTTTGCAGGTTGAGATAATATGGTGCCAAGACAGTTCATTTTAAGAAATCAAGAGTTAGTTATAATCCCTGTTGCTAATTTCTATTTTGTTAGGTACATTTGGGGAAATACTTCCAGGCAGTACCTAGTTGGGCCTGCCTACTTGTAATTATACTAGAGCGAATTATGCAAGAAATGGTATCTCCCTACTTGAAGGTCCTCAAATCCATTTGTGAACAAACACAGTTAGTCTGATTATTTTATGTAGTGAAGTTAACTTCAGTGACAATGGCACTCCTACAGCATATCAGAACTTTAGATACATTTGTCTGTAGAACATGGTATTTCACAAATGTTATGAGGAAGTTGAAGATTCAAGGTAATGAAGTAGGAGGGGAAGAGCACTGGTTTTATGTTGTGGGGATAAAGAGTTGGCTCAGCTACATTCTGGGCCTGATTTTGACAACAAAGACAGAAAAGAGGTGGTAAAGAAGCTGAAGGCTGGACAAAGTGACTTGCCATCATTTTAAAACGTCTCCCTAAAGGACATCTTATTGTTAGGTTGTTAATGTTGGTGCCAGTTTAAGGTCTGTCTGGTGATTAAAATATAGCTTGAAGAATGGGCCTAACTGTTCTTGAAACATGGAAGGAGTTGGTCTGTCAAAAAGTACATCAGTCATATTTAATAGCAAATTGGAGAACATTTGTACAAACAGAAGGTCCATCATCACTTTGAGACTATTGATTGTTGCCTTCTGAATTCCTTGGCACTAAAACTAAAGCTGTCGTTCTTTATGAAAGTAAGTTTATGACTAGCTGGGCAACATTCCATTGATGGGAATGATGTAATTTCTCTTTTGTTTTTCTAGGCAGTGTCACTGAAGAGGGGCATCGTGGGCTACTATGTCTGCTTCAGAGAAGGCTTGTAGATGTTGAGGAGAAGTTCCAAGTTGTCTGCTCAAGTTACAGCCAGGCATTAGGAGCAAATGCTGTTTCTCTTCTGGAGGATGGGCCTGAGGAGATACTAGTGAACCATAATGAAGTAGATCATGAGAGTTCTGATGAGAGTGATTTGGAAACAGTGTGAATGAGTGGCTCTCATCTGGTGGGTTGAAGCAAATATTTTGAAATGTCGGGAACAATTACACAAAAACAATACAAATCAGGCAGGTTTCAGTAAGCTTCTTCAGAGTGAATAAATGAGGCTGTGTTGTATCATTGGAAGATGTTATTGTTTTTTTTAATTATCATAGACTGTAAATAGAATTATAAAGCCAGAGTTATGTCACCCATTGGTTTCTGAAGAGCTGTTTTTGTAGCCTATTCATGACGGTCTACCTATTGGAAATGCTACCTTTGGCAAACTGGTCAACCTAACAGGCAAACAGCTGAGGCGAGTCTTTAGCCTCATTACAAACCACTAAAATGTGTTCGCTTGCAGTCGGATCGGTCATGTCATTAATAACTAGTATCCTTCATAAAATCAAAATGAGTGGCTTATTAAATAAAATCAATCCCTGTAGAATATTTGCTGATAAAGACATTAACTAATAAGACCTAAATCATTTGTAAATGAATTGTAAAGAAGTTTATTTCCGCTGTTAAAATTGACTTTTTACCGTATTTTCCGCACTATAAGGCGCACTTAAAAGCCTTTAATTTTCTCAAAAAACGACAGTGCGCCTTATAATCCGGAGTGCCTTATATATGGATCAATTGGTTAATTGGTTGATCCATACTGGTTGTACACGGCGCTCAGCGACACTGACTCGGATAATGACGAGAGGGAGCCGGGCATGTTGGATGCCGTACTCGCCCAACTGTTGAATTCGGACACTGAAGAAGAAGAATTCGAGGGATTCGTGGACGGGGAATGAACTGAAAAAGTGAGCTTTACGTGTTATACGTAACTGAACAATGTTGAGTTATGCACTAACGTTTGAATTAGCGGTATCAGACTGTGTTTCTTTTACGTGTTTACAACTGAACAAGGCTGGGAGATATTGTGAATATGCACATTAACGTTTGAACAACGTTACCATGGGAGTGAACGGAGTTGTCAGAACGCTTAATAAAGTTTTATCTGACTGTTTTGTTGACATTCCCTTTAGCACAGCTCCATCTAGTGGATGCATAACGCAACCCCAGTCAAACGTTTGACTGCAGTGTCTTCTGTTCTATGCGCCTTATAATCCGGTGCGCCCTATATATGAAAACAGTTCTAAAATAGGCCATTCATTGAAGTTGCGCCTTATAGTGCGGAAAATACGGTAGTATGGGCTGTGTGACTTCTGTATTCCATGGAGTCAGCCTCAAGCGGACACTCAGAAACTGCATTTCTTTTACACTTCCACATAGGTCGCGTTTTTCCAATACAGGAGGGTGCCGCTTGTTTTTTTTACACATGGCTGTAGCTTTATGTCTACATCTCAGAAGAGAGCCAGTACTTTAGGTAAGGACAACACTATGTGGTTTAAGGCATGTAGATATCTTATGCAGAGGTGCTATTTTGTTTTTTCTCTGTCTTGAAAATAAAATATGTATGGGGAATTGTGGACTTGTCTTTTGTATCTCAATAAGATTGTAATAGAAATAAAAAGCTTTTATTGTCAGTATACAACTGTACAATGAAATTAGAAATGCTTCACCTCTTCACAAACATAAAGATATCCACAACAACAAACAACTTGCATTCAAGAAAGACTTTTTAAAAAAGAAGACAAATTAGAGTAGATAATGTATATTGCACATGGCATTGTATATCCTTTGTGGACAGAACATTTAAGTGACTGAAATTGTGCAGAATTACATTTTCAAATTTTTCTATCAACTGAGTAATAAATCGATCTACAGCCATATATCTTCTTTAATATTGCTAAAAAAAACCTGCACAACCAGTAAATGTAAGCTTACAACCAAATGGTATTTGCTTTATGACTACCAATTTTATACATTTAATCGAATATGTATGAATAATCTTAAGTCTTTTTATGATTGTATAGAATTGCCCTATTCATAGATAAACGCCATAAAAATAGCTATCGATGTACATTTACACTATGTAAATCTTGTGTAGCCTCTTCATTGGCTGTGAGTCAATGACGTCATGCGGAAGCTGTAATCCACGGCATATTCGAGTCCTAATTTGTCTAAATTGTATGAAATAAGAAATCAACTTTAGTTTCTCTTACCGATTTTTGCAGAGATTCCATGTTACTGCTAATTCGGCTGTAATTTAAATAAGATATATTCAGCAGATATATGTATATTTATGTATTAAAAGTTGAAACTGGAAGAATTCCCAAAACAAAACGTGATTTCTACTAAAATCGCAAAATTGTGTAAATTAAAGCAGCACCATCACTTTTTAAAACATATATAGTCTAGATTATGTCACAAAACCTATTCGGCTTTTGTAAATATTAGATATAGTGGGTAGATATACATCTTTACACCCCTAATTTTGTTCGCGCTTTGCAAAAGACATACGGACCAAAATAACCGCTTCTAGAATAACAGTAAAAATATCAGAAGTTATGTGATATATGTACTTTATTTTAACATAGATCATATATGTACTATACAATAAATACTTCGGTCACACGTGATCCGTGACATATTCAGTGAATATATATTTTGTAAGCCTTTTATAATCCTAGTTACAACATTTTTCTGTAAACGGAAAAGACTACAATTATGGCGCCGTTCAGTATCAAGCTGTATGACTTGACTCTAAGGAATTGTAGTCTTTTAGACAAATCTCAGTGTTTCCCTTACATAAGAAGTTATAAATATTTAATTGAGGGTACACAGGGGAGTTTAATTGAATGGTTAACACATTTATGTTATCAGATATTTAAAAAATAATTGATACATTTGTTAAAATGTATCATAATCATATATAGCAGCTCCCCCTGTTGTTTTGGTGAGCTGACTACCCTCACATGATACTTTGTTCCAAGACCTCTCTAAAACAACCTTGGTTCAAGGTTCAAAGGTCATTATTTCAAAACAGGGGTCATGTAGAAACCTCATCTTCTCATATGTTACTCTCCAGGATGAGACCTTTCCAACAATGTATGTCATTCAGCTCTAAGCCAAAAACTTAAATATTCTCATTTCATAGGCAAGGGGTCTTACAGTCAATGTTTCATAGAGCGCTTTCAAAGCCCAGTACATAAAAAAAATGTTTTGTTTGTTTTTTCTATTTGTTTGTTTGTTTGTTTGTTTGTTTTGGTGGAAGTATATCATAAAATATGGGGAACTATAGGCTTGGAGGGCAGCCTGAAGTGATTAGTTTAGAATTATGGCTAAAAGTAAAAATCTCTTAGTGTCTCGTATTTGAGGGTATGGACAGACAACCTATAACATCATATGGGTTGAAGGGCTCGTTGTTGGAGTCTTGTCATCTTCAGATGATAGTAACAAATCACCTCCCCTGGAAATCATCTACTTAAGTTATCTTTCTCAGTAAGAGGAACAACCTCTGGAACACATTTCCATCTGAAATTAAAGAAATGACAGAGTAAGTAAAACAACGAGTAAAACAGTGGCTGAAACTGAAGCAAGTCTGTGAGCATTGACTGTTTCCTTTTATAATCCTCATTTTACTGTTTGTTCTTATTTAGTCTCTTATTTCTATTGAGTTTATAATGTCTATATTTATCTATAGTAACATAAATGTCTTCATAAAAGCTTTTCATTGGCCAAAAGTTAACAATTTGATTGGTAGACCTTGCTAAAGTTCACATTTTAAAATGAAGTGATTACTCAAACACATTATACACACGTTCCTTTTGTTACCTTGAATATACGTGTATTATTCTTTCTCTTGTTGTAGTAGTAAATATCAGTTACCTTTAATCACTAACCTTGTTCACCTACCCCACCTCATTTTCCTCACTTCATTTCTCCTTTCCTCACCATCGATTTGTTGTTGATGTTGTTTGCACCCTGTCAGTCCTTTTTAGCCTACATTCACTTACCTGACCACTCCTTATTTAAAGACTGCACTTCCTTGCACTCTCTTTTTGGCATTTCAGGATTAGAAGGTGCTTTTCTCCTATCCCTAGTAGTGTAGTGGTGACTGAAAAAGTGGGAATACTCTTAATTTTCCCCTCAAAATGTTTTTTTTCAGGCTACCCGTCCAGCAGAGGGAAAACGGCCTTTGTTGTAAACAGTGACATGTGACACTATTCATGCACATTCAGTTAGTACGTACTAGTCAATCAGACAGAGTAGGGAGGGTCATCCCTTCACCATCCTAGGAAATAATTGTAGCAAACTACTGAATATGGTCACTCAATCAGTGGTGTGAATCAGAGGAGATTTAGAAGTGGGTATACTCTGTGATTACTGAAAAATAAGTGGGTATACTCCATATACCTGCGTATACCCTGCACTACACCATTGGTCTTTATTAATATTAATTTATCCTTAGTACTTTTTTATCCTTATAGAAGAGTTCATCTAATTTGTCATAATCTATTGTTTAATATTCAGTTTATTGTATTTCATACATTTCAAACATCCCATGTGTTTGTTAGTCCCCTTTATTAAACTGAATTGCTTTGATAAATAAACAAACTTTTGTTGGTTCCTTGAAGTTTCCTTGTTGGATCTCTTCATTCTGACCAGATGCCCATGGTGATAGTTTACCTGTTCATTTGAACCTCCCACTTAAGCCCATTCTAACTGTTAGGAAAATAGTGTTGTGAAGTTGGTTTGGTATTTTGAAATCAATGCTGTATTCCATTGAATAATATAGATGGAGAGTGTAGCTAAAATATGTGCTTTATAAATGTGTATGAGTAAGTGGTATGATCTGATATTAAACACTGAGTGAATTACAGAATGTGCATTCAGATTTATAGTTTTGCTATACATAGATTAGTCAAATTCCTGAATCATTTTATTATCTTGGATGTTGAGGTAATGAACTTGAGTATAGTGTATGATCTTAAAGAATAAATGACTTCATAACAAAGTAAAAAAAAAAAAAAAAGAACATCAATTTAATCGTCCATGACTGGAGTGTAAACAGAGTACTTAAGTGCTATTTTCATAAACATCTGCCAAAATAAAACTTAGTCACAGTCTGCAATTGAGGGGCACAAGAAGCAGTCTTTTGGTAAACAGTGACAGCTCCAGAATCTTGGGCACTTAATAAAACTGAAGAATCAGCACGTGTCTTCATCCGCTACCCACTCCAATGGCCACTTCCACTGTAACACAAAGGAAGATGAGTTGAGATGTTAGTTAAGAAGAAATACTGTAGACACATTAAAACACACATGGAGACTAAGGTCGCTGTTTTGCAGTGGCTGCATTAAAGTACATTTTTATTACTGGATGTGAAAAAAAAAACAGATCAACAAAAATGTATAAAAACACTAGGTGGATCCCTGCATTTTTACTGTGTACAGTTTGGGTTTTGGTTAATGTAGGTGCCTAATCCATGTACCCAACTATTCAGTACCTGTTATAGTTTGAGATCTTTAATTTACTGCAATAAGTCTGTGCAGATGTCTTCACTGATAGAAAAAAAGTTAAGTGAGGTCCACATGTTATTATAACTGTAAATTTACCTACAACAGTACACTGTACATTTCTCGGTTGTGGGATGAATAAAGGAGTATCTTATTTTATAACACAATATGTGAACATGTACACCAGATGTGACACAATTTTCCACTGTCATGGTTTAGCTGTCCGTTTACACGACAATGGCAACGGGCAAACGGGTTCCAGAGTGCAAACGTTTGAAAACTGCACCTTCTCTGCCGTCATGTACAGTAAAGACTGTAAATACACTGTTCCTCTGAAAATGGAGACTTAGTTAAGCATAGTTAGCATAGTGCTCATTTGAAGCATAGTTTAGTCTAGACCTCAATTCGTAGCCACATTTCAGTTCATACTTGGGTGTTTTTTTTTTTATATTTGGGTGTGTGTGTGGGGGGGGGGGGACAGAAAAAGAGATAATGGGTTCACTAACAACGTGGAAAAACATGGTAGATAGATTAAACTACTTTCTTGTTAATTAACTATGTCAACTAAATCAAATATGAATTCTAACACCAGGTTAAGTAAACAAGAACACACCAGTCAGAATTTAATTGGACCACTCATTTTACCACTCTTTTTATTTTAAATTGCTTCATTAGGTTTGATGTTCTTCAAGAACAGCATAGTGTTCACATTCTTTGGTGAAGTTCTGCTCTCTTTTCAGGGAAGGTGTCAGTTTTTTTTGGTCTTCCTCTGCATCCATTCACTAAGACTGTGGCTTTATTCAGTTAAACCTCCTCAAAGTACATCAAAATAGAGCTAAGAAACTGATCTTTTAGTGGGATATATCAATATCTTCCCTTTAAAAAAGTCCCAGTTGAAGATTGTTTCATTGAATCTTAATTATTGAAGTTATTCTTCAGCTCGTCTCTTTCCTCTCAGGCAGTGGTCTGCACACCGGCGGTGTGGCCGTTTCTCACTGTCTCGTATTGGGGGAGGATTCATTCATAGTTCGGCCTTGTGTCTGGCAGGCAGATTTCTTTAAAGCCCTGCAAACTAGTAAACTAGTATTTACTGGATTTAACTTAAGTTCTATGCGTACGTGCGTAGCTATTGAAGTACGAAGAGGCAAAGACAGGAGCTACTGTAGGCAGGTACTGGTTTATCACAGCCATCGTCTAAACACCAAATGAGAGATTATATTTTAGATTAATGGTGTTCCATCACCCAGGACACTTCTAGAGACTTGTAGAATCTGTATTGAAGTTGGCCTGACTCTTTTCATCTGGTGAGTTAGACTAAGCACCTCTTAAATGGCAACACAGTTCAAACAAACTTTGACTTGCATACAAAAAAACTCTTACTATAATTTATAATATTATGTGGGTACGCAGCTATGTGTAACTAATGAAAAGTCATACATACCAGAGTGTGCATGGCTGCCACTCCACTTGCTTCATTTTTTGGCCCTTAGTGAAAAAATTTGAATTATGTGAAATCTTAGCTTAACAAAAAATAAATACCATTTTCTCTATTACTTCTACAAGATCATGACTCAAATAACAGAAAAACCACCCTCCCTTTTCATCTGGAGACCCTCAAGAGAGTGATATGTTCAGTGATTCCCTTTTCTTTTTCCAATGGCAGTTCTTTTTATCATTCAATTTTGCTGTGCATTTGACACCCAACCTTCCTAAACTGATGAGAACTGTGCTTTTTCTAATGAATCATTGTTTTTGTACAGTGAGGGAATGAGGACAAAAAATGAATAAAATAATTGAGAGAACTACTTGAAGACCACAAGTTGATCTTCAAGACGATCAACCAGGGGGAGAGGTAGATCAAGAGGAGAAATACTCAGAGAGCGAGAGACAGAGAGAGACAGAGAGAGAGAGGGAGACAGAGAGAGAGAGAGAGAGAGAGAGAGACAGAGAGAGAGAGAGAGAGAGAGAGACAGAGAGAGAGAGAGAGAGAGACAGACAGACAGAGAGAGCGGGAGACAGAGAGAGAGAGAGAGAGAGAGAGAGAGAGAGAGAGAGAGACAGAGAGAGAGAGAGACAGAGAGAGACAGAGAGAGAGAGGGAGACAGAGAGAGAGAGAGAGAGAGAGAGAGACAGAGACAGAGACAGAGACAGAGACAGAGAGAGAGAGAGAGAGAGAGAGAGACAGAGAGAGACAGAGAGAGACAGAGAGAGAGAGGGAGACAGAGAGAGAGAGAGAGAGAGAGAGAGAGACAGAGACAGAGACAGAGACAGAGACAGAGAGAGAGAGAGAGAGAGAGAGAGAGAGAGACAGAGAGAGACAGAGAGAGACAGAGAGAGAGAGGGAGACAGAGAGAGAGAGAGAGAGAGAGACAGAGAGAGAGAGACAGAGAGAGATAGTTTTTGTCAATATGGGTGATTGAGTGATAAGTAAGAGTGAAAATGGATGAGTGTGTGTGGGAGTAAATATGTTTGTTTCTGAGGGTATATGTGTAAATGTGTGTCTATGTGTGGTGCTGTAGCAGTGGGTGTAATGGATCTTAAAAGAGCTGTTGGTTTGAGGTAATAAAGGGGTATGGACAGGTGATAAGGGTACAGGGATGGACTGAGTCTGTAGGACAAGAAGAACAAAAAAAAGGTTATTTCATCCACAGCAACATTTCCAGGATTTCTCAAATGATAAAATCCTGAGCTGTAACGTCATTGGGAAGATAAGTGTGACATGTAATGAAAACAACTTCCTAAAGGACCTGTATTCAGTCACATTTAGCATGTAAACTGCATGAATGTTACCAAAATAGGGAATAAACTACTAAACTGGTCAACAAGATCAAATCAAAGCCACATCACAAATAGAAGCCAGTGAAAATACAGCTCCCACTGGCTGTCATGTTAGGAGCATGCCAACTAAGCTATGCCGATTTAAAGCAAAGTCTATTATGTAGTAGTCTAATGTTGGGATATATAGAAGCTGTAGGTTACTAATCTGGAGAAACATGTCAGAATCATCGATGTCATTTACTGATATAACCAGTTATTCAATAGTCCTCCCATACTGACCATAGATAAAATACCTCCCCTGACAAAAGTTAGGATTTATTAAATGGCCCTTTGTGTACAAAAGATAAAAAGCTAAAACAGAAATGGCCTGGCAGGTGTTACGGTGCAAATAGTGACCGCGTTAACTGGAGACTTTCAGCCGAACGCGTCTGTTGGTGTCCTGCTCACAACGGAATAGAAACGGATAGAGCCTCTTTTGTTAAATCATTCATTTACAGACGTATCTAAAGAGTGCATTTTTAGGCATTTACGTGGACACCTTTCGTGTTTATCAGCTGCGGTTACCGCGAAGAGCACTTTAGGCTGTAAGACATCAGATGACACGGTCACTGGTCACACCGTAACACCGCCAGTTAACACGATCACTGTTTACACAGAAACAGGTCCAAATACTGATCTATCTAGTACTGGGGGATATACTACTTCCACCTTAGCTAGATATAATATTAGCCCAACTTTATCAGGTTTGAGAAAACGTTAAAGTAGAGATAGTCTTTAAACTAGCTGGGCAGCTAAATGCTATTGCTAAATGCATTTTCTTTATGTTACTACTTCAATTTCCTCTCATGTTAATAAGCTTGGCTCTCTACCCCCAAACGACATGTATTTAGCATAAAAAACAGTCATAGGCAACCTCAAATATTTCAAACTTAGGTTAATAATAAGTTAATAATAAATATTAATCCCGGGTAATTACTCTTACCTGACAGGAAGGAGGTTTGGAATACACTGAAAAGCTTCTCTTTTGTCCGCGATGGATGTTGACATTGAGTAAATTATCGCCCCCTGCTGGTATGGCACAGATCACAGGCGTGAACATTTGACGCTGAAGACAGGCAATGCGTGACACTGACACGCATCCTCTAGTGGACCAACGTGTCTATTACACGTATGTTAACTCTCGCAGCTGCAGAAAAGTTTTCTCTGGTGCTACTTATTTCCGTTCTTTTCCCCTCGGCTCACTTCCTCTCCCCCTGCGCCACATCCTGCCTTTATAACCTCGGTGATTGATCCTCACCCATACATTTTGTGCATCAATGGAATATTTGATGCCATAAATGATACAAATGTTTCAATACTTTAGACCAACACATTTTTTTCTTTCTTTGAAACACCTTAATTCATCTTTTGTTTTTCAGACACTTAAACATTTTGTGGCACTGTCATGAACTCCCGGATCGTTAGTGTTTTGTGGTGTAACGCTTCCATGTTTTATGTCAGGGAGGGAGTCACACAGTAGCAGTTACACCCTGATTGATCTCATAGATATTATGACCTACAACAAACCACCACTGTCATATGATCCGACTACAGCCTCACCATCTTTCAAACACTGCAGAGCAACATCTCCTGTCCATTAGGCTACTCCCTGGACTACAGCCCATCTGTTTGGAGGTGAGTCTGCTTTAAACACGCAGGTGTAAGAGGGTCATTTTTTATAATTCATGAATTTAAAGGGGAATCTACAGGAGTGACTAATAAAGTCAATCAAAGAGCTCTAAATGAAAGAAGTGACAGTTCATTTTTAAATCAATTGTCTCAGGCAACCGATATGATCAGTCATTCGACCTGTTTTTAACTTTGAAATGATGATTAATCCTCATGAGGCTACAAGGTTATATTTCTGCTCAAACTGAGCATTAAGGAAGTCAAACCTCTGCCTGCACTGTTTTTAAAGGTAAAGAAAGCGTCCAATAAGAGTGAAAAACACATGGAAGCATATTGCATTAACATGAGAAAATACAAATCTGCTCTGTTTTAAAAGTCAGGTGAATGCAGATACTGTAGCTACTTGGATTTGTTTTTTCAGTTTCATATATCTAAATGTAAACTTGCTCCACTTCTTAGAGCAATGTTGTTGTTTGACTTAGTTACCGGTATGCACCTCCAAATATAGTTATGTTCATTTTTGGGTTTATTCTGAATTATTTAAAGTTCCTGTGATGGATTATTTTTTTAAACCTTCCTTTTAAGTGTAATAATCGTTTTAACATCCCCGCTACAGGAGCTGGAAAACGTGTTTTCACAAATATAATAATGCCATCATTTCTAGATAAATGTAGTGTGCGCACATCCCGTGGTTAATTAGTAATTCCTGAAGTGCCAGAGCGGAGAGGAGACAAAAAAACATGTCCCTGAATACACAGATCTTCGGGCACACCTGAGCATTCACAATAATCAGCAATGTACGAGATACAAATAAAATAAAATATAAAAAATATGCAGACAGCAGATTAAAGACAAGATAAAGCAACACACAGTATATACAAAATGTACAAGAATAGTAAGCTAGTTATTGCACAGTGACCATTGCAGCATGTTTAAAGAGCAGTAAGAGCTTCATCCGTCTCCCTCTCCCCCCTCTGTCTCTCTCTCTCTTTCTCTCTCTCGCTCTCTCCCCCCCCCCCCCCCCCCCTCTCTCAGATCCTGTGCTGGCAGGATCTGGTGGTTGATTATCTCACTCTTGTGTTGACTTTAGGTGTTTCCAATGAAACACAGCCATTTATTTATTCAACATGCACTCTGTTAGTAGATCTATCTAAACTGTAAGATTATTTCACTGTCGACTGCCCAACTCCTTCATTGAACCTTCTGTAGGCTACATTTTGGGTTTTAATATTTTAATTGAATTTTCCTAATTGTTTTGCACCAAAACCTCAAGTCAAGTTCCTTCTATGTGTAAATGTACGTGGCAATAAAAAAACGATTCCGATTATTGTCTCACGCATCTCATATCTGCCTCCTCTGCTGTGATGGATTCCTCTGGATTTAGTTCAACCTGGCTGGCTTATGTTCAGGTATAATATATGTTTTTTATCTTCACTTCCTTATTGATGTCACAGTATAATCAATAACTCACAGCCATTTAACTGGCCTCCTGTATTTGTCTCAGTACACTAGTACGGCACTTTGTGTGTGTCCGACTCCGCCACAGGTGGGTGGCGATTTTCAGATATCAGTTATCAGTTAGTTACACTTGCACTTTGTTACAGTTGGCCTATTACGTCACATACCCAATAATTGACAACATCCATGGACTTCAATGTGTTTCAGTATAAAGTAACAAAATAGTACCAATTAAAACGTTTTCTTAGAAACAATCTTCAGTTAGGCATCAAGTAAGGTCTTTTACCTGTTTTTGTAAAGTGTGTCGAGATAACACTTGTTATGAGTTGAGGTTATAGAAATTAAATTGATTGATTGATTGATTGATTGATTGATTGATTGATTAGACTAAATGTACATGTTTCCTTCGTGCCTCCATTACTGTGTGCCTGCAGGTAAACTAACCCTACCTTAAGTCAACCTTTTGTCCTCAAGTGACTTCAGTACATTTCATAAGACCATGTAACCTTGGCACACCTGATTGTGAGAATTTGACCATCAGTATGAACATTGTAATTATGTTCCTGTCAAACCTCAAGTACCAAAAACTTGTTTTGTTGTAAACTCCCTGTTTGGTAACAGATAATTATCACATTCTCAATTGACTAGATTAGTTTGATGTTGAAATCTAGACATGATGACAAACTATAAATATTCAGAGGTTTTTTATGACTGAGTGTCTTCAAGAAGAATTCATATGATAAACTTAACACAGAGTCTGTTTCCCCTTTTTGTTGTTTTATTCCAGTACCAGAGGACTCACCATGTGGCTAAAAGGTTTTATAAGTAACCATGTCAACATGAAACTTCTGAAGACCTGTGTCATCCTTCTCCTTCTGACTGTGTTGTTCTTTACACGAAGAAACATGGACCTGCTGCAGGTGAGAACTGGGATTATTGGTAACACTTTAAAGGTGGTCATTGAGTGTCTTTCAATGTACTAAAGTGGGGATTGGGCCCCCCTGGGGGCTCCTGAGACACTGAAAGGGGGTTCGCGAGATGCTTTCCTTAAACAAATAAAAGTTTTAGGATTTGCAAAATGCATATTTTACCCATTATTGTGAAAATACATACAAAAAGTAGTTGAATTTATAAAACAACGATAGTTTTTAAGTAAGATTTATGCTGAAATGAAAGTGATATGTAAAAAAGTCCATTAAATGTAAGTTTGTACAGAAGTGCAACAATGAAGGTGTTCATCTACTCCCCACAAATAAAAATACACAGATATCAGCTGTCTACTTCATTATTGCATTTTGTATGTCCACTCAGTCCTTAAGTTTATACATGGAGATTACTTGGGTTCTGCTTCTAGCCTTTCTTACAATGAATTACTAAAATATGGACAGTGGGGCACCCCAGTCTCCAGCACAGTTATTTTGAGGGTCCCAAGCTGAAATGTTTGGGGACCCCTGCTCTACGCTATGAATGCTAAAGTCCTGATTGAAAGAGTTTGTGTTGAGGAGACAGGCTGGCTATTCATCAACAAGTGACATCAGGAGGGTAATAATGTCATAACTGTGAGGACCAGAGGGGTATTCCATGAAGCAGGATAAATTCAATTCTATTAATTTCAAGAAACTTTGTTTTTCCCCTGGGGGCAATTCAAAGGCACCCAGAGCAGGAGCATAACAAAGAAGGCTAAAAACTTTGAACTAAAAATATAAAATACCAAATTAAATACTAAAGTTAAAATACAAAATAGATGCAGTAGAATATAGATATAAGTGGACAGTGATCGGACTAAGTAAACTGAATTATTGACAAATGTAAACAGAGCTATATGCAGTAGATTTATACTGAGTGAGGGGAGCAGCTGGCCGGCCGTCCCGTCCATGTGAACACGCTGTAGATACGGCTCTGAAAACATCACAGACAGAGGGACTCGGGTGTCACACTCCTTGTAGACAGTCATGACTCAGAGTTATTTTCAGAGGATATACTTGATTTCTGCTGGATTTATGTGTAAAATGTTGCACATTCAGCCTTTAAAGTATGCACAGACTCTTTATAAATTTGAACTAGCTCCATTCAGACAGCTGCTGTACCTTGCCATATAAATTACGCTGTGCAGCTGTATAACAGAGTTCATTTCAATCTGATATAAATTGTATATTATTGTTTTATCTTATTCCTGCATGGGGGAGGGGGGGGGGGGGGGGGGGGTTAGGGGGGCAGTGGGTATTGTAAGATTGTAGATTGTAGATTGTTGTTAGATGTGACAGATATATAACATAGGCTTAGTCCATAACAATAGAAATAGAGTTATTACAACACAAGCTTAGTCAATTTTTTTAAAATTTAGATATTTTAGTGTAAAGAGCGTAATAAAATGTGACATATTGTACCTTTCCTGTACACTCCTGGTTTGATAGAAAGATGTGGAGAATCACATAATTCACAGAGTGACATCTTGACTCACACATCTTGCTAGTTGTTGTCTCACTCAGACTGACAGTTATGTAGCAGTGCAATTGCTCATACAATGGAAAACAGAGTTGAGGAAGGGGCACAAGTAAGGATCCTTTGTTTTTTTGTCCCCTGACATCATCATATTAGATCCCGAGCAATTCTGTCCCGAAACACTTTTTTTCCCATGTTGAGATCATTGCAGTGGATATTACTTCAGTATTTTATAGAGTGGCCCTCAGTGTATCGGCCTGGTCTTATAAAATGTCTATAATCCGCCTTTAAATTAATAATGTGCCAGATACAGAAACACCTAACTTTGAGAGGGGAAAAGACAATATATAATTGGAAAAAAATAAAACACAACTTTGATCATTGAAAAGAGTAAATAAGAGAACAATTGTAAATGAAATGTTCATAAGGGGAGAACATGCTGTAAGATCAAGAAATGTAAACGACTATTGTCCTTAGGTCAAGTTAAGAATAATTCCAAAGTGACTTCCGGCATATTAAAGTTTAAAAAATAAACAGTTATTAATAATACAAATTTATTTGGATAAATATTCCATCTTTTTTTTGGTTTATTTTATTTTTGTAAATTTGTTCGATGCATCTTTGTCACAACCCAGTCTCATGTCAAAATGTGTAATACCTACGTTGGTCCACAGCGCAAAACGTAGTAGTTTCACAATAAGGGCTCTAAAATTGTGACTTGCCTACGTTTCCTTTTGTTTATTCTTTTGTATAGGCACACCTCAGGTCACGTGACTGCCCAGTTTTCCCCTGGCGAAAAAAAAAAACATGGCGGACATCCCTTCTATTTTTGGCGGAAAATGCAATATTTTAAGATAGTTTGAGGCTTAAGTGTCGTTTTGATAACCTTTCTGGTGACAAATGTACTTTGTATCTTCATAATATTTGTTTATGAGCTTTAGTTTGTTCGTTTCTACGAAGATTCTTTCAGGTTTTCTACTGTTGCTATGGTGATAGCTATGGACGCTATCAACAACGAAACAGAAGGAAGTGGACGTTCGGTTCGCGGCTCTTAAAACGGGTTACATCAGACCCTAGACATCAAACTAAGCTCCTATGCAATAAATAATGATTTCTGTTACATTTTTATGGATGTCTTTCATTCCAACCAAATTTAATAAAACAATTGGAACAGATCGATGCATATTAGCAACATTATAAACTATAACATGTAACAATACATAAAGACAATGCTGTACAGTCTGTGTGATTTATATGATTAAACAATTTTATTTAACAAAATAATCCTAATGGATTAGATTAATACCAGAAAATGCAATCAATAAAGTAAACGACCGGTGATAATAACTACAAACGGCCGCATGACACTGACATCAGATAATGACGTATTGATAATCGTCACTTGTGAGCGACCTCTTTATTAGATCTTTCAGGGGGTATTTACTGATGTTTTTTAAGGTTGGTTGCAAAAACACATCTTAAATCTGTGTTAACCAAAGATCCCATTCCAGGAATCTAAGCAAAAACCCATTCAAAAAGCCCATTATGCTATGGTCTGCCAGTGTGCTGCTGACATGCGCAATCGTGTAGTCACGCCCACTGTCAGTTTAAAGGCCGAGGGCGTCCCCCGCCCCCCCTCTCCCTCCTCTCCGTAGACTCACATTTTAAATCCCTTTTTCATACACTTACGTTTGACCTAGAACCCCCAAATTTTCACCAGCTGTTTGTGAGATTGGGAACTGTCACCAAAACAAAAACAACTTCTTACGTCTCTTCTAAGAGATTTTGTGAGCCCACAAGTCACTTAAGGCCCCACACTCAATTTGCCAAACCTTTCACAATTGGAACACTTTTATCAAAACATCAAAAAAGGGTGTTAAAAAGTGTGAAAATGTTCCAAAAGACAGAGGGTCATTCTCCACTATATGCTGCATGCTTTGTGAACAAGACTGATGTTAAAAACTCATCTTAAAGGTGCTTAAAAGAGCTAATTTGACCATTTGAGGCCTAGCAGAGACATGAAGCCTTTTGACCTGTTCAACCCTGTTGCTCTATGAAAGACATTAAACTGAATATTAAAACAATGAATGATGACAAATTAGATTAACTCTTCTATAAGGAAAGAAGGATAAAAAAAAGTACTAGGATGAATTAACATTGACAAGAGCGTAAGAGATTTTTACTTTTAGCCATAATTCTAAACCAGGCACTTCAGGCTGTCCTCCAAGCCTATAGTTCCCCAGATTTTATGATATACTTACACCAAAACAAACAAACAAACATACAAAATAAAAAAAATAAAACAACATTTTATGTACTGGGCTTTGAAAGAGTTCTATGAAAGTATGACTGCAAGACCCCTTGCTTATGAAATGAGAATATTCAAGTTTTTGGCTTAGAGCTGAACGACATACATTGTTGGAAAGGTCTCATCCTGGAGAGTAACATATGAGAAGATGAGGTTTCTACATGACCCCTGTTTTGAAATAATGACCTTTGAACCTTGAACCAAGGGCATGTTTGAAGGCTTATACCTCAGCAACAAAAGGGGCTACAGACATGGGAATAACTGTTTTAGAGAGGTCTTGGAACAAAGTACCATGTGAGGGTAGTCAGCTCACCAAAACAACAGGGGGAGCTGCTATATATGATTATGATACATTTTAACAAATGTATCAATTATTTTTTAAATATCTGATAACATAAATGTGTTAACCATTCAATTAAACTCCCCTGTGTACCCTCAATTAAATATTTATAACTTCTTATGTAAGGGAAACACTGAGATTTGTCTAAAAGACTACAATTCCTCAGAGTCAAGTCATACAGCTTGATACTGAATGGCGCCATAATTGTAGTCCTTTCTGTTTCCAAAAAAAGGTTGTAACTAGGATTATAAAAGGGTTACAAAAGATATATTCACTGACTATGTCACGGATCACGTGTGACCGAAGTATTTATTGCATAGTACATATAGGATAGGATAGGATAGTACTTTATTGATCCCCAGAGGGGAAATTCGGGCGTTACAGCAGCACAGACAAGAAAGCTCAAATACACATAAAACAGAATAGATAAGATAAATTAAAATTAAAATTAAAAATAAAAACAGGGGATATATACAGTACAAAAATGAATTAATGAAGTTAACTGGGAGAATTGAAAATTGAGACAGTATTTGAGGAGAATGACAAGTTAAAGTGACAAGTGATGATTAAAGTGACTTGGTATGATAAATAAATAGCAGCAAGTAATGTAAACAGCAGAGAAGAGAGGCAGTGTTGTACCACAGTAATGCAGAGTGCAGTTATATAATATAATGTAATAATATAATACAGTGCAATATGAACAATATAGTGTAATATAATGAAATGTTATATAATATAGACTAGTATAATAATAAATATATAGAATGTACAGTATATATGTATATATATATTGACCTAAGTAATAATAATAATACAATAATACAATGATAATAATGAAGCAGGTCATGTGGGTAGTGTTTTATGGGAGTGAAGTTTAGTGTCAAGGATGGACTGTTATTGTTGTCAAAGGCTGCTGTTGTACAGTCTTATGGCAGTGGGCACAAAGGAGCGCCTGAAGCGCTCTGTTTTGCACCTGGGGGGATGAGGCGTTGGCTGAAGGAGCTGCCCATCTGCCACAGCTCACTATGTAGAGGGTGAGAGGAGTTATCCAGGATGGATAAGATTTTGTCCTTCATCCTCCTCTCACCCACTGTCTCCAAACTGTCCAGATCCAGACCCACTACAGAGCGGGCCTTCCTCACCAGCTTGTTCAGCCCGTTTGCCTCACCAGTCTTGATACCACCCCATCAGCACGCCACAGCAAAGAAGAGGGCCCTGGCCACCACAGACTGGTAGAAGGTCTTCAGGAGTGTGTTGCAGACACTGAACGATCTGAGTCTCCTCAGGAAGAACATCCTGCTCTGTCCCTTCCTGAAGAGGGCGTCAGAGTTGTGAGACCAGTCCAGTTTATTGTTGATGTGGACCCCAAGGTACTTGTATGAGTCCACCCTCTCCACTCCTCCCCCTGGATGATGACTGGGGCAAGGGGCCTCTTCTTCTCCCGGTCTTCTTCTACCACCTCCTTTGTTTTGCTGATGTTGAGCTTCAGGTGGTTGCTTTCGCACCATGTGACGAAGCTCTCTAACAGTCCTCTGTACTCCTTCTCGTCATCAGTGATGCACCCAACAATGGAGGAGTCGTTGGAAAACTTTTGGAGGTGGCAGGAACCAGAGTTAAACCTGAAGTCTGATGTGAAGAGAGTGAAGAGAAAAGGCGCCAGAACAGTTCCTTGAGGTACTCCTGTGTTGCCCATTACTACATCAGAGACACAGCCATCGACTCTGACATACTGTGGCCGGCCCGTGAGGTAGTTGAAGATCCAGGCTGAGATGTCAGGGTGCAGCTGCATATCCAGCAGTTTGTCCCTCAGGAGGCAGGGCTGGATGGTATTGAAAGCACTGGAGAAGTCAAAGAACATGACTCTCACAGTGCTTCCCTTCGTCTCCAGGTGTGACAGGGCTTTGTGGGTCAGGAAGATGATAGCATCCTCCACACCAATGTGCCTCTGATATGCAAACTGCAACGGATCCTGGAAAGTAGTGAGCAGGGTCCTCAGGTGCTGGAGAACCAGCCTCTCAAATGTCTTCATTCCCAGTCATTGAGAGCGCTGGGACGACCTTTCTTTGGTATCGGGATGATGCAGGAGGTCTTCCACAGGTCAGGCACCTTCATCAGCCTCAGGGAGAAGTTGAAGAGGTGCTGAAAGACTCCTGCAAGCTGCCCAGCACACACCTTGAGGATCCTGAGACTGATGTTGTCTGGTCCACTGGCTTTTCTAATGTGGAGTCTGGAGAGTTCTCTTTGTACCTGGCTGGTAGTAAGAGTGAGACAGTGAGCGGGGGAGGGGTGTGGAGAACTGTCTATTGTCATGCAGGTACCTGAAGGGAGGGAGCTGGGGGATGAGGGGGGGGCTGTCTTTTGAAGCTGCTGATGAGGAGCTGAGAGAGGGGGGGGGAGGTGGTCAGGACCTTGATGGGAGGAAGAGCAGAGTCTCCAGCAGAGGTGTGAATGAAGGCTGAGGTGGTGGGGGGAGACCTAGACCCAGTATTTGAGCTCACTGGGTCGGGGGATGTGTCAAACCTATTGAAAAATAGGTTCAACTCAGTAGCAAATACTGGGTCTCCTTTAATTCTGGGTTCCGGCCTGCTGCAGCCCGTCATCTGCTTCATGCCATTCCACACCTCATTTGAGTTGTTCTGTCCCATCTTGGCCTCAATCCTGTCCTTGTAGTTGTTCTTGGCCTCTCTCAGCTTCTTCTTTAACTCCCTTTGGACAGCCTTGAGCTCCTCACGATCCCTAGTCATGAAGGCCCTCTTCTTTCTGTTGAGGAGAGCTTTAATGTCTTTATTGATCCATGGTTTGTCATTTGAGAAGCAGCAGACCGTTTTGGTAGGGACTATGGTGTCCTCACAGAAATGGATGTAGTCTGTAATACAGTGAGAGAGGCCTTCAATGTCATCACCATATTCCTCCTTAAACAGTTCCCAGTCTGTGACATTGAAGCACTCCTGCAGGGCCTCCTCTGTATCCTTAGACCAAACCTTCAAAGTCCTTGTGTTGGCCCTCTGCTGCTTCACCAGGGGCCTGTAGGTGGTCTCAAGGTGGATGAGGTTGTGGTCTGATTCCCCAAGAGGGGGGAGAGAAGAAGAGCTGTATGCTCCCTTCACGTTGGCATACAGGAGGTCCAGGGTTTTATTCCCTCTTGTAGCACAGTGCACATACTGTTTAAAGTTCGTCAGGACAGGGGAGAGAGAGACATGATTAAAGTCCCCGCTGATCAGTATGAGGGTGCTGGGATGCTGGGTTTGTGGTCCCGCGGTCATAGTGTGGATGACGTCACTCGCGCTAGCGGCTACAGCTGATGGTGGGACGTAAACAACAACAGTAATGGCATGTGATATATAATCTATGTTAAAATAAAGTACATATATCAGTTCATTTTGGATATTTTGAATGTTATTCTAGAAACGGGAATTTTGGTAGTTATGTCTGGCGTTGTGCACAGAGGGAACATAATTAGGGTTGTAAAAAATGTATATCTCCTTTTATAATATTAAAATAATCTAGACTATATATATTGTAAAAAAGTGGTCAAATCAAACCTGTTTTAAAAGATAGTATTAATCTGTCAGGATTATTTTGTTAAATAAAATCATATAAATCACACAATTTGTACAGTATTGTCTCTCTGTATCAAGGATTGTTACATTTTATAGTTTATAATGTTGCTAATATGCATCGATCTGTTCCAATCGTTTTATTAAATTTGGTTGGAATGAAAGACATCCATACAAATGTAACAGAAATCATTATTTATTGTATAGGAGCTTAGTTTGATATCTAGGGTCTGATGTAACCCGTTTTAAGAGCCGCGAACCGAACGTCCACTTCCTTCCGGTTCGTTGTTGATAGCGTCCATAGCTATCACCATAGCAACAGTAGAAAACGTAACAACCCAACGTCTTTTCTGGCGAGACCTGAAAGACTGAATAAACGATATTATTCGCAATGGATTGTGGGATGGGTAGTTCCTTGACTCCGGACGAAAATGATGTACACAGTCTCGAACCTATACCTTTGTTTTCGTTTTTAACGCCGTTTTGGTGCCGAATTGAATGTACTATAGTCACAAGTGTTGGGGTAGCTTGTTGTCCTGGTCCCAGGCGCCAATCTCTTGATATAAGGATTTTGTGAAAAATCAATGGAGGATTTGAATGGGAAAATTTAATTCCGGAACCAGAGCAGCCGAAAAAAGAACCGCGAACCGAACGTCCACTCCCTTCTGGTTCGTTGTTGATAGCGTCCGTAGCTATCACCATAGCAACAGTGGAAAACGTAACAGTCCAACGTTTTTCTATCGAGACCTGAAAGAATCTTCGTAGAAACGAACAAACTAAAGATCATAAACATAAACCGAACAAAGATTATGAAGATACAAAGTACATTTGTCACCAGGAAGGTTATCAAAACGACACTTAAGCCTCAAACTATCTTAAAATATTGCATTTTCAACCGAAAATAGAAGGGATGTCCGCCATGTTTTTTTTTTCACCAGGGGAAAACCGGGCAGTCACGTGACCTGAGGTGTGCCTATACAAAAGAATAGACAAAAGGAAACGTAGACAAGTCACAATTTTAGAGCCCTTATTGTGAAACTACTACGTTTTGCACTGTGGACCAACGTAGGTATTACACATTTTGACATGAGACTGGGTTGCTTTGTCACCATCCTTCTTTTTCAACTCCTTGCCAGCTAAATTATAAAGAAAACATCAACAAGAAAGTGAACTCTACTCAGCCCACTGCTTCCCACACTGCTCCTCCCACTGCTTCTCCAGTGCCTGACAACTTCTGCACCTTCAAGCCATTGTCTTCTGTAGAAGCTGAGGAGGAACGTCTCATATTGGAGTCCATTGCTTGGCCTGAAACTCCTCCTCTGCCAGCTCCTTTTTCATTGAATCAGACAAGTGATCCCGCCCACAGCACCTTCATCATTCTCCCAGGGGGGGTTGGAGACAAGCGGCATGTAGGAGACCAGCTGGAAGTTATGATAAAAATGTACGACTTCCAAGGTAACCCCAAGAAGTCTGGAGGAGATGCAATTGTTGCCCGTTTGCACAACAGGGCACTTGAAGCAGGTGTGGCTGGACGAGTGGTGGATCACCTTAATGGCTCCTACTCTGCTGTATTCCCTTTACTCTGGGAAGGAAGTGCACAGGTTGAGGTACAGTTCAAGGCTATATCTTTAAATTGTTAATGTACAATAATTGATGCCAAAATAATTCCCTAATGCAATGTCCTGTAGGTCATTTAATTCATGAAATCTAAACCATTCCCCCTGACTTACTTTTGCAAACAAACAACAACGTAAAAAGTAAGAAAAAAGAAAAGACATTGTGGAAGTCTTAAAAACTGCTGTTCCTCCAATTGCCTCTTCTGGCGGTCTCTAATGAGTCATTCACCTTTGATCCCGTTGTCAAAATGCCCAACTTTACAACACAAATAAACATGTTTTTTTTTTGTTTTTTTTTATTGAACTTTTTATTTAACCAGATAAATAACTCATTGAGATCAGGATCTCTTTCACAAGGGTGACTTGGCCAAGAGGGCAGCAGCACACGTCATAAAAAGCATTACATGATAAAGAGACAGTTTACAATCAATAAGTTAGGAGAGAACAACAATTTACAAATTGCAAATTGATTTACAGATAAAGTGCAGAATCTTGATCACAGAGTACAATTCAGAAACACAGATACTGTCCAATTGTCTCGTGTTTTTTATCTTTTAAGATTGAGCCAAAGGCTTCAAGAGCTCCGCCATTTTCAAGTCATTTTGGAGAAAGTTCCATGCGGTGGGAGTAGCAAAACTAAACGCTCTTTTCCCGAGCTCAGTGCGGACACGAGGCACAGACAGTTTAAAGATATCACAGGAACACAAGGCATAGTGGCTTCTGGTTCTTTGAAGGTATGAACATAGATAAGAAGGCACCAAACCAAGAAGAGCTTTATAAATAAGCTTCAGCCAGTGTATATGCCTGCGCACCTTCAAAGATGGCCAATCTGAGTTAGTGTACAGGTCAGGTGATGAGTGAAGCGTCTACAAGCAGTCTTACAAAATGTTATTTTCTTCTGCTATTCTGGAAAACTTAACATTGAGGAAATGTATTTACCACAACGGTTAAACGTTATTAAGCCAGTAGCTTTTACCTGAAAAATAAAATATAGACTTTAAACAAAAGTAATGCTACTCAATCATCACTTGAGTGGGCCTCCATACATCTGTAGTGGTGACTGTGTCTCCAGACAGCCTGTCCTTTGCCTGCATTTTAATGTTTTGGTTTTCTGGGTGTGGAGTGGATGTGCTTCCCCCTGCCAATGTCAGTGTGCAGGTGTGTTTAGGAGTGGATACAGTTCAGTTATTGGTTGTGATTCAGCCCCCCGCTAATAAGATTGATGTGGAAGTAGCAGCAATAACTTAAAATATAATCATAGTGAGGTGAGACGAAACGCTACACGGATAAACCTTGTTCAAAAACGAGGGTTGTCTCTCACTCTCTTACAGAATTGGCCTGCATTCTGTTGGACATGCAGATGTCATACATCGGTGGTTAGCTTGTGCTAGCATGCGGTATTGCATTGTACAAACAGGAAACTTACACACTACTCACCTGCAGTGAGTGTGTGCTTCTGGGGACGGTGAGCGCAGGAGGAGGGACCCAATTTGGATGTTGTGTTCACAAGCTGCAACAAACAATGCCACTGACTCTACCTTTACATAAGACATCAGTAGAACACTTTAATTAACCTTTTTGTTGAGTTGAATTACTGAACTAAAGAGGTTGGTGTTGTTGGATCCTTTTGGAGATATTTTCATGCAAATGTTTGTCATTTGATGTGACTGTATGTAAAACTGTTTCCTGTGGGCCAGAGAATGGTGTGAGGATTGTTGAATGCTTTACTCCACAGACAAGTGGAGTGTCTATAATTGTAAGAAAACAAATTCTATGTAGATTCCGTAGCCTATTGGGTATGATGTGCACCCAATTTACATCGGGTAAAGTCCCCTTTGCTGCGGTATGGGGTTCAAATCTGACCTTCGCCCTTTGCTTAATGTCATCCCCAACTCTCTTCTCCCAACATTTCCTGTTGTTGTCAGCTGTCTAATCCAATTAAGATGAAACAGGTCCAAAAATATACATGTTGATGTAAACAAGTTCTACTGGCCAGCTAGTGGGGAGTTGACCATTTGCATCAATGTCTCTTAAGCTTCTAATTTAAAATAAATGAACAACTTCAGTCAGCTGACACCAAAAATACAACTTTGTTTTCTAATTATTCAATTAATAATTAGTAGGCATGACTTGTATGCTATAACTTTAAACTCTTGTTCTTTGTTTTATCAGGTGACGCTTGTCCACTCAAGCGAGGCTATCACAGTCCTCCGTAGACTAAACAGAGAACATCCTGATAGGACTATCTTAAAGAGCCTCTTCCGCTCAGGTTCAGTCTCTGAAACTACCATCTGTAATATTTGTCTACGTCAAACCAACCAGCCACAGTGCAACTACACTGACCTCCGTACTGGTGACCCGTGGTTCTGCTACAAGCCAAAGGAATTGAGCTGTGATACCAGGATGAACCACATGAACGGAGGAATGGATATAAAACTCAAAACTAATGAGGCGAACCTTTTCAAAAGGTGAGGGAGCACAGCAATAGAAACGATGCATCTAGTTTTACATGTAATGACTATAATCAAAGTGTAAAGTATGTATCCCCTGGGGGGAAATGTCGTGTTTGTAACTACAGGAGGCAAAGATGAAATCTTAAGATGTTTATAGTGTAAGATGATACCTATCAAAACACAATTAAAGTCTCTCTCATCAACAAAACTATAAAGCGTATCCATGGAGTCCAAATATGTAGGCAAAGTCATTTATGGTGACTAAATCACATTTGACATTTACATATTGAAGTGTGTTTAAGAGATTCTTAATCATGGGAGCTTTTTCCCCCCAGCAATGTCAACATGCAAGTCTTCATTCAGGCTTCAGGACCGGCCAGTGTTACTGTGCTGCCTCAAAGGAAAGGTAAAGCACAACTTTTCTACTTTCAACTAAAAAAAAATCTCCATGTGACCTTGAAAATAAAAATGTATACAACCTAACTCTCTGTATTCAAGCAGATATACATATAAGGCAAAAAATAAATAAAAATAAACCAGCTTCTATCTATAAAACTGAGGAAGAGCTGCAAGTGCTTATCTCATTTACGCTAAAAAAATAAAAAATAAAAAAACAGTACCAGTGTACTGACAAAAAACTCAAATCACTTAACATGTGTAAATAATTTACTTTAAATAATTAACATTGTCAAATAAAAAGCATTTGGTAGCATTTTCCTTAACCACAATAAACATGTGCATTCGAGACATACACTCACTATATTGTAGTAAAGCATAAACTTAATCTTTTGAAAAACATCAAAGAACTCTGTAGAAGCCATTTTAATCATGGTCCATTTAATTTAAGAATTTTGATTTCAGTTCATGTTAGTAAAACACAACATTTAGATCATAAGAAATAAGAATATCATTTACAGTAAATATTTCAGAATCAAGTAACAGATTGGCTCCTACTTAGTGATAAAAACTGTTTATGAAAGTTGCCACTACAAATGTTTTTGTGACATATGTATAATGTCCTCATTAGTGTAAAGTAAAATGAGTAAGGTAAAGCAGAGACCTTGTTTTGGCCTTTTTAGGGGATCTGTTGACAAATGATACAACAATCATTTAATAACCAAATGCTTATTTTGATCAACAATTCTCAGAGCAACCCATGGATAGTCTGGGCAGTGGGAAGTCTGGACTCTCTGGGTATTACTACCAGGGTGTGTGGCGACCACTAGGTGGCACCAAAGTCCACCAATTCAACAACTCCTCTGCCATCAGTCAGTGTCTGAAAGGAAAGGTGGTCCACATGTATGGAGACTCCACCGTCAGGCAGTGGTTTGAGTACCTTGATGCTTCACTTCCAGGTAGTTGATTCACAGTGATTTCAGGCAACAGTTTAATTGTATTTATTTCACAGCTTAATCTGCTCCTTTTTTCATACTTTCAGATGCTAAAGAGATAAACCGGAATAATCCGAAGAAATCAGGACCTTTCATGATATGGGACAATGCAAAAAACATCTTGGTGAAGTTCCACTTACACGGTCCTCCTCTGAGTATTTCCGTCCTTATCCCAACCAGTGAGCTGCGTTACATTGCCAATGAAATAGATGATGTAGTTGGTGGCACCAACACAGTTGTAATTTTTGGCATCTGGGCCCACCTCACTCCTTTCCCAATGCAATTCTACATCAGAAGGCTTTACGGCATCCGCAGGGCGGTGATTCGTCTGTTAAACAGGGCTCCAGACACGCTGGTGGTCATCAGGACTCCAAACCTCAGAGGTACAAACCCCTATATATTTACCTTTAATGACTGGTATGCTATTCAACAGGACAAGGTGGTCAGAGCTGTGTTTAAAGGACTTAATGTTCAGCTGGTGGATGCCTGGGAGATGGTTCTGGCCCACCACCTGCCTCACTACATTCACCCACCTCCTCCCATCATTAGGAATATGGTTAACATTATATTGTCCCACATGTGCCCCCAATAGTGCATTTAATAATAATAATAACTTTATTGATATAGCACGTATCTAAACAAGGTTACAAAGTGAGTTTAGGTGCTCTGATGGCAAATGCCCGGTCGCCCTTGGTAACCAGCCTAGATCTAGAAACGACTCTTGATGATCTAAGATTTGGCTCGGAGAATAAGGGGTTAAAAGTTCTTTAATGTAAGGGGGGGGGGGGGGGGGGGGGGGGGGGGGCTAGATTGGTTGTGTTTTTGAAGTTTTTAAACTCATTTTTAAATCAACCCTGTAAGTAACGGGCAGCAAATGGAGGGAGGAAAGGATTGGGGTAATGTTGGACCTGCAGTTTGCATTTGTTAAAATCCGAGCAGCAGCATTCTGCACTTGTTGGAGTCTGGCCATTGAGGACTGACTCAGGCAAGTGAAAAGCGAGTTGCAGTAGCCCAAACGTGAAAAGACAAAGGCATGAATAAGCTTCTCTAGATCAGGGAAAGACAGAGTTGATTTAATTTACTAATGTTTCTTAGCTGGTAGTAACAGGATTTAATGAGATTATTGATGTGCAGAGTGAAGTTAAGCTGTGAATCAAATGTAATACCTGCAGTTCTACCTGTAGATTTTATATTGGGTGTTAGAGGACCAAAGAGCAGCTTCAATTTGCTTGCTATATGATCAGGGGCCAAAGAAAATGACCTCTGTCTTCCCTGTATTAAGCTGCAGACAATGACAGCTCATCCATTTCTCAATGGGGGCCATGCACTCTACTAAATTGTTTAAGCAGCTGATATTGTCTGATTGTCAGATATATTTGTGCATTATCAGCATAACAGTGATAGGAGACCCCCTCAAAGTAATTCATAATATTTCCAAGTGGGAGCATATGAAGGGAAAACAAGACTGGACCAAGAATTGAGTCCTGTGGCAGACCGTACGTCATGCGGGCCGAGGAAGAAACAAATGACCAATTGAGACAGAGAATCCTCTATTTGACAGGTATGACCCAAACCATCTGAGTGCAGTTCCGGTGAGTTACCGAAGTTAAAAATAGAGAATGAATGGATAAAATTCACGATGAAGACTTAGCTGGGTATTAACATTTTTTTTTCATCTTTTTACTTCTATATCCAGGACATTTAAAATTGTAGCTATTACAGTTTTTTTGACCAGTGTGACCGCTCCATATCTTACTCAGGCACGGTACACTTCCTTGGCTTTGGCACACTTTGGAGAGGTGTGCTTCAGCACGGTACACTTCATGCACGAGCACAAGCACGCGGGTACACAACGCTGACAGCCTTCATTATGGAGAAATCCAGAGTTTCATGTCTGTATCTGACTAACATGAAACAATATAAGACACAAAGAAGCTGTCATGTTCTCTGTGTTGTTCATTATTTAATGGCTGTGTAATTATTTATGGCTGTGTCTGATTAAAATGGCTTAAAAATAGCCGCAAAGTCAGTAAAGTAGCTGTCATGTTCTCTTTGTTCTTCTCCGATGTGCGTACGTGGACTCGCCTGTGGACTCGGCCGCGCGTATATTTTATTTTTTTATTCATTTATGGCTGTGTCTGATTAAAATGGCTTAAAGGGCCCATATTATGCTTTTTCTGGTTTTATATGCTCTTTAGTGTGTTTTCCAAGTGTCCTGTGCATGTTTAGGCACATCTATTTGCAAAAATTCAAAGTCCGCAGAAACGTGGCTTCTCCCTTGTCCTCCTGTTAGCTGTAGCATTAGCTGCATGTAATGCTCGGTTCTAGCCCCCCTCGGAAAACATTTGCCAGTGTGACGTCTTGTCAGTGTGAGATCACTGATCTAAGCCCATTGGCTCGTTGTGGCAAGCCCAGCAGCTCATGTTGCACGCCCGTTAACTTCTGTAGCACGCCCACGATATGCCGTAGCGCTAAGGTGCTAATGTTTATGCTCCCCTCGGACAGAGCCAGTGGCTGCATTCCCAATATGGTAAAAGAGGCGGGACATTTCCGAGAACCGTGCTGAGCGACTGACCAATTACGGCAGAGCCGACAGGCCGACCAATCAGATCAGACTTGGCACACATGGGGACTCTGAACGTGGGCACTTCAAAGCCTTAGAGAGAGAGTCAGAAGTGAGCCGGTGCATGGAGCGACAGAACATGAAAACTGACATTTTTTAGAACTTTAGCTATTGTGAACATACTTTAGTAGGTACATAGATTAAATATATGAACCCCAAAAAGGGCATAATATGGGCTCTTTAAAATGAGCTGCAAAGTCAGTAAAGTAGCTGTCATGCTCTCTGTGTTTTTCTCTGAGGTGCAGACACGGACTCGACTGCGCGTCTCTTTTTCTCTCTCTCTCTCTCTCTCTCTCTCTCTCTCTCTCTCTCTCTCTCGTCCGCCTGTTTTTAAACTGAGCACGCTTCATAATAACATAAAGCGTGCATGTGTTGTATTACGATGTTATGTACAAGAGGTAATCGTGCTTTTAGGCACGGTTAGTCCTGGCCAGTGTGACCGCGGGCTGTGCCGGCCAGTGTGGGTATGGCACAGCGGGGGGCCAATCGTCCTTGAGTACAGCACGCTACAGATGGCCAGTGTGACCGCGCCCTAAGTTACCATCGAGTTTAGAAAGAATCTTTATGTTGACTGTGGAGGGAGTGTTGAAAAAGAATCTGATTTCCCATCTCTACAGATGGTTTCAGGGTAAGGACACAGGAGACACTTTACAAACGAAACAGAAATGGGCATTAGAAATGAATACTATTATTACTGATGAAATGTGGAAAAAAAAACATGTCTTTCTGTGCATAAACTAACAAGTAGTCCTACCTGGAGGGAGTCTGAAGGAGAATATTTAAAACCCCTCCTTTGATGGTGAGATACAGCAACACATCTGAGCTTTGCTGGAGAGAGTGCAGGAAGATAGGAGACCATACTCATAAAATCTGGGATTGTCCCAAATTGAATAAATACTGGAGACATATTCAGGCAGAGATCAAGAAAATTCTGGGGCTTGATTTGTCATTAGAACCAGCATTTTTTTATACTTAGGAACACTCAAGAAGAAATAAACACAAAAAAAACAGACATATTTACTGAGTGTTGCTGTTGATCGCAAAAAGTGATTACGGTGTTGTGGAGAAATGTAAAGCCACCTACTGTACAACAATGGAGGGAAAGGTTCAAAAGTGTTTATGAGATGGAGAGCATAACAGCCTGACTTCAACTAAAGACAGATGTTTTCAAAAATAAATGGGAACTGGTACTACTTCATTTTCCAAGATAGATTAAGATCACAAATGCATAATGTACTTTCTACATGCAATAGGTGTTGGACGGAGGAAGTCAAGAATATGAGGATACATATGCTTAAACATTTGGGGTATTAAGTATTGGCTGAATTGAAGTTTTGAGAGATACCTGTGCATGTGGTACATTTATGGACTGACCAGATAAAAGATTATCAGTGTCTTATGTTTTGTTTTTTCACCTGCTGTATGACCCATATTTTGTTTGTTTTTGTACATGTATGTATTTTGATATGATTGAAATGAGCAAAGCAACTTTGAAAGAAAGCTCAAGTAAAAAAAAACAAAAAAAAAAACTACCATTGTGTCCAGGCGGGCAGAAGATCATTAAACAGAGGACGGGTGAAGTGCAGCAAGTATAGCTCAAGCATCTGGCTGTGGTTGCCATGCAGGTAACAGCCAGGTCTCAGTTAAAAATAAAAAGTCTAGATTCTTGGAGGAAATAAAATCGTTCAGAATGAAACCTTTTTTGGAGAGAGACCTTACATTCAAGAGAGCCAATTCCACAGGGATACTTTGGTGGCCAGAGGGGGTGGTCTCTATAGGGACTAAGTTACAGATCCTAGGGGCTGTAGGCATATTGATGTTATTTCTTAAGGCCTATTGTTGATTACAACATGTGTATCAAATGTCGTTGTATTTAGACTTAAGGGAGTATAGGGCTAACAGCTGGTAGTTGACAGAGAATGCCACATGAGGGAGGTGGTGAGTATTTTTCAGGATGGGGTTGTGACTATAAAAAACATGTGTGTCAAAGTATGTACACCCAAACTGCTAGGATGTATTCCATCTCTCCCATAAAAGGAGGGGTGATTCCAAAAGAGGTTAAAATGATCAATGAAAGCAGGACTATTATGGACTGCCCAGGTAGACTGCAGCCATGTGTGGAGACTGAGGATGCGGCAAAAACGACCGGCACCTCGGCCTAGTGGAGGAATAGGGCCGGAGACAAAAACACGCCTGCCACATGAATCCAGCGAGCAAAGGAGTCTGCTAAAGTCATATTTTAATACTGAAGATCGAAACATCATTGCAGCCGATCTGTAAGATGATGTTCGTAACGTGTGGGTGTTTTGTCAAGAGACTGGGGATCCTATCCAGTATGTCCAAGATAGCGCCTTGAAAACAGTATGTCACAGCTGATCTTCTCCTGACATGCCCCACTATGGAATCACCAATAACCAAGGTGTTCGGCTCCATCGCTAGCGATGCAGGATCCGCTCGCTGCAAGGAAGCAGGTGAGGGAGGATGATTTGCTGCAGATCGCCGCAAAGCCAGAGTGTAGTTCGGCTTCAAACGGTGCGTAGTGGGACGGGAAAAGACCCCCCGCAGGGTTCGGTGGAGAAGCCCAGGTAGGTGGAAATCCAGCAGGGTTGCATAGTACCATGTAGACTGAACATTTCATATTGACTTTCCATTATTTTACATAGTATTTCCTGGTGGCTATGACTGACTCTGAATACTGGAAATGGGGGATTGTCAAATGGACTGATCATGAATCCTTCTTTGACCTCTTTTTCCAATAGGGAGTCGACAATTTCTGATTGATGATATCATCGCTGACATCACTGGGGCAGACCAACTGAAGGGGTTTTAATTCTGAGAAATGTTTTCTTTCTAATCGTTTCTTTTATATTTAAGTTACTGGTGCAATATCACTTAATTATTGAAAGTTAATTTGGTTTAGTAAATGATCTGAGGTTAATTTAAGGGTTTATTTTGATTTCCTTGCTTCAAGAGAAAAGTGTAAACCCACTATTTGAGTTGTGCTGCACCCAGCATCAGTGGCTACAAGCCTGCAACCAATCATCATTATGATGTGAGCTCTGAATCAACAAATAAACATCAAGTTCCAAAACAACAAAAGCCTAAACATGCAATTCTAAAAAACAAATGTAACAGGAAATGTATGTGCCTCCTGGAAATGTTGCTAGACTGTTAGTGATGCACACAAAGATTATAATTACAGATCCTCCCTGGATCCGCACCGAGAACTGTCCTTATCAGGTTTCTTTTTTATCTTAGCATAGCCACAGTGAGTGCGTCATAACTTTGTAACTGAATGTCTATATAGTGTGGAGTTGGACTGCCCTTCTCTGGGCTTTGCTGCAGACTTATCTTTCAATCTGTACATTTGCTCTTCCTATTTGCAAAAGGAATAATAAAATGGCAACAAACACAACAGAATGACTCAAAGATCTTTTATTAAACAATCTCTCATTTCAGAAATTTCCAGCACACATATCAATTCATAATCTCCAGTTCAGGGGACACTTAAGGGCCCAAAAAATAAATGATGATCCAAACGCAAAATCAGAAACATTCCAGTAGATGTAAAGTCATTTAATTGAGATAAAAGGAAGGCTAGATATATGTCTATAGTTAGCTAATGTTATTGAATCAAGAGCAGGCTTTTTAAGAAGAGGTTTAATTACAGATGTTTCAAATGACTGTGGTGCAGTCATCTGCATAACTTCAACCACTCATACAAGAACACCTGAACAATGAACAAGCACCGCTCTGAACAGTCTCACCTTTCACTACAGTCAAACGAACCAGCGCCCAAGTATATTTATGGCCATCCAAGTACATTTCCAACCTGTTTTTATTTAAATGTATTTGCTGCACGCACAAGAGAGAGAGAGAGAGACAAAACGGGAGAGAGAGCGCAAAAGAGAGTGCATCAGTGCAACATAACAAAACTCCTGTTTGAAAAAGAAATCCCTCTCGACTCCTGAGGAGAGAAAAGACACAGCAATATCAAGAGAGCAGTATCACATCAACTTCAGAGAGAGAGAGAGAGAGAGAGAGAGAGAGAGAGAGAGAGAGAGAGAGAGAGAGAGAGAGGGAGAGAGAGAGAGAGAGAGAGAGAGATGAGTATGGAGTTAGATCAGTCTCAATATTCATGATTGCACACATAAAGATTCACAAATGTATTTCAATGCACACACAACATATTTATAGTTCTATATAAATGTAAAACAAATCCACAAATACAAAAAAATAAGATTCACAAACATATTTCACACACAAATATTATTGTTATATATATATATATATGTAATAGAAATCCACAATTATATGATATACATATATATATTTATAATTAAAGGTATTTGCAATTTTAATCAAAAACACATTTGTATCATGATTTGTTCTGTTTAGTTTAGTTTTTCACAGTTCAGATGGTTTTTATCTTTTAGGTCTCATTCTTCCCTGGTGTTTCCCTCTATGTTCTAGTGTTTCTTAATTTTTCATTCTACAGTGTCTTCAGTGTTTCATGTATTTATTTTGTAGTTGTCCTCAGTGTTTCTTGTCTTGTGTTCATTCCTTCCTCTGTGTGTTTCCCTCCAGTGTGATTGCCCTCATTGTCTTCACCTGTGTCATTAGTCTCACCTGTGTTTGATTACCACTGTGTCTATTTAGTCTCTGTGTTTCTTCCCTTCCATGTCAGTTCATTGATTCATGGTAGTTGTCAGTCTACTAGTGTCTCCTTGTTTTTTTGTTTTGGATTTTGCTAGCAAGTTTTTGTTTGCCTTTTTTGATTATTAAATACTTTTAGTTTCTTCTGCACTTGGGTCCACCTCTCCTTGTTTTCCAACCATTCATGACAATTTGTATCTTGTTGTCAGAGCATCTAGGAGGGATGTTACAGCAACTACAACAACTACCAATCTAGTTGAAGGCTCTTTCCTCTTGGATGGAGTTTGTTCTTTTTTCACATTTAGTGAGTCCAGTTTGTAAAATTCAGTTGAAACTCAGCGTAGCAACCTGGGCGAGAACAATGCTAACCTTTTTAGAGAACAAAAAAACCTGTAAAACTGGTTTGATTCAGGATACCGCCTGCAGGGTTTGAGAATATGTAAAGCTTATGTTCCTATCAGTAACTGTATCTTCCTGTTCCTGTATCTTCGGCAACATTCATGGCAGTGAAACCCTCCCTCTGAAAACCCAATGACTTTTTGTGTCGTCTTGATGCTTCTTGTTAGGACAGGTTGTCTGTTAGTGTCTGTATGTTAGTGAAGGATTCTATCATTGTACTAAAACTCACAGAGATGAACTTCTTTTTATCATTTGATCACCATCACATTAAGATTTCACCACTGTGTTCTCTCCATATTAATCTCTACTGAGGTAAGACATGATGTTCTTCATTCAGTAACATTGAAGTTATCGTGTGTTTTAACGATACAACTTCCCCTATCTAAAGATAACTTTCTGATCCTAGCTGTCTCTCTTACTCTCTCTCCTGTAAATAAACAGTTCCACAGCGCCCCTACAGGCCTGGAGCGCTTCGTTTAAGGCTGAACTTACAGCGTTTCTGTGTTTGCAGCGTGTTTGATGATTATGCAGTTGTTTTGCCTATTTGCAGCGCATTTGTGTCTTTGCAGCGCGTTTCAGCCTTTGCATTTGTTGTGGTAGTTTGCATTTGCTTTTGAATGTGCAGCGTTTCTGTAGATGCTGCCTGTTTTTCTAAATGTATGTCGTTTCATCAGTTGCTGATTGTTTGACCCCTACCGGCCACCGTACACATGTGAGTCACAGAGTTGATCAGGTTAATTAAATATATATCTAAAATTACACATCATGATTTTTAGAATAATTGATTTTTTTTAATCAATAAAGTAACAAGTGAAACTGAAGAAAAAACATTGAGGAATAAATGGAACAGAATTAGAATCTGAAATGTAATTGTGTTAAAGTATAAAGTAACAAAATAGTACCAATTTAAAAAGTTAATTTAAAAATAATCTTTAGTTAGGCTAAATGTATGTTTCCTTCATGCAAGCATTACTGTGTGCCTGAAGGGAAACTAACCCTACCTTACATGCAACCTATTTTCCACAAATTACTTCCCTACTTCATGAGATCAGATTTCATGATCATGTAACATTAGCACACCCAAAATAAAAGCAGGGTCGAATTCAAACAGCAAGTACTCTCAACTTAAGACAGTACAAACATTTAAAATAAATAAAACTTCTGTTAATAATCTGTGACTAACTTCAGTGTCTTCAAGAAGGATTCATGATAAACTTAACAGAGTCTGTTTCCCCTTTTTGTTGTTTTAATCTAGTACCAGAGGAGGACTCACCATGTGCCTAAAAGGATTTGAGTAACCATGTCAACATGACACTTCTGAAGACCTGTGTCATCCTTCTCCTTCTGACTGTGTTGTTCTTTGTACTAAGAAACATGGACCTGCTGCAGGTGAGAACTGGGATTAGTGGCAACACTTTGAAGATGGACTGATGATTACAGGGGACTATTTTCAACAGTGTCTTTCAATGTACTCTTCACAACATTCATGGTTTTTATTTGCAAATAAACACAATTTCAAGGTTATGTTGCTGAAAACATTTTGCTTAGTGATTCTCTGAATCACTGGAGGATGAGATAATGGGGTGAAAAGCTGTGAATGCATTAATGACATACACACATACTTGATGCCATGCATAATTTGCACCTTGGGACTACTTGAAGACCACAAGTTGATCTTCAAGACGATCAACCATGGGGAGAGGTAGATCAAGAGGAGAAATACTCAGAGAGCGAGAGACAGAGATTTTTTTTGATTTTTGCAAAACACTTTATTTACATAAATTTAGTTTTTACAGTTCAACAAAGTGCTAATGCATTAAAATCTGAGTATGTTTAAAAAATAATAATTTATCTGATAAAAACTTGTGCAAAAACCAACTCTTCATTAACAACTGAACAAATTATGTCATTAAAACGCCAGCGCTGTTTAAAAGCGTCCAAGTCTCCAATGTGTTTATAAAATCTAAAATCTAGCCAGAGTCTTGCTCTAATGTTTATCAGCCACACTGCTTTGGCCTCCTGCCCTTCTCTGTTCTCCACTCTGTTTTTTCTGCTGATGTAAATGGCCATTTTTGCCTCACCTGAAAGGTAGTTAAGGAGCTGCCACTTCTCTTTTTGTTCTTTTTTGTAGGCAGCTCCCATAATAAAAACCCTCTCAGTAAAAACCACATCAAAAAAACTAAAAACCAATGTTAAAAGAGAGAAGAAGCTTGTGAGCCTCTTACACTCCATAAAAACATTCAGTCTCTGGAAGGCAACAAAAAGGACAGGTGTTAAGAACAGCAGGATTAAGAACAGAAAGAATTGGAGGCAATAGCACCATGTAAAATCCTCCACTGGAGGTCGGCAGTCCGTTTTTTGAGGGGAGGTTTATATAAAATCCTCCACTGTGGGCCGGCTCCATTTGCTCCCAGCCTGTTTGACCACACAGTGGGGGGGCGGTTGCACAGTCCGGCCTTGTGGATCGCCTTCACACAGTTCATGTACCAGGTGTTTTTGTCAGCTTTGTTTATTGTCAGCTTTTCTGGGTGTGCTATAGCCAGCAGGGGGCCGGTGAGCTCCCCCAGGCCTGGGCTCAGGAAGACGTCAGGGAAGGGGTCTGCAGGGTCCGGTCTGGCCTTTCTTTTCCCATAGTCCATGAGGAGGCTCCTCTCTTTCCCCGAAAGCTTCTGGCGCCACAGCTCCAGGAGCCTCCCCGCCACCCGGACAGAGTGCAGGCCCAGAAGAGAGCCCAGGGCCCGGGCATCCACCAGCTGCTGCAGGCACAGGGTCTTGGTTTTGAGCAGCGCCACCGTCAGGCCGGGGGTGACGCTGCTGCTGATGTCCAGCTTGGCCCTGTGAATCAATGGCTCTCTCAACAACCAGTACAGAGAGTCAGACTTTGGGCACCTTTTACAGTTAAAAAGGGCCCAAGACTTAAAAACACCCTGATAAAACGGAGGCAGCCCACTTCATTTTAAAAGTTTAGAATCAATTAAAAACAGAGCAGCATCCAGCCGCAGGAAATCAGCACGTCTGAGAATGCAGCTGGCCACATCTCTCCACACTAGATCAGCCGGACCTGTCAGATATTTTTGTAAGAACTGTAGTCTGAAGGTGGCTGTCCGGCTGGCCAGGTGGACGAGGCCCTGTCCCCCCTCCTCCCTGGTTAAAAACAGCACCCCTTGTGGCACCCAGTGTAGACCGTCCCAAAAAAAATCTACCATTTTCTTTTGTAACTGGGCTAGTAAGCCTGAAGGGGGGTCTACACAGGTTAAACGGTGCCACAGTTGGGATGCTACAAGGTTGTTTTCTCCAGGCCAAGCTCTGGGGAAGAACTGGGAGACCGTCACGCCACTCACGGACAGCGAGGGCTTCACTTTTTATCCAATTCACCCTCGCTGCCGATGTTACGCTAAAATGTTTTATAATGTTGGTTAAAATATCTGCATCCCTCTGGTCTTTAATAAAAACAACAATGTCATCTGCATATGCACTTAAGACAATGTTGCTATTAAAACCAGGTAAAACCAAGCCCTGTAAGTGGTAGCGTATATTGTTAAGGAGGGCTTCCAGGGAGAGTGTGTAAAGCATGCTGGACAGAGCACAGCCCTGCCTGACGCCTCTACACACCCTGAAAGGAGCACACAGACCGCTGTTAAACTTCAGCACACTCTCAACCCCACTGTACAACACTTTGATCTTGGCTATGAACCCAGCGCTGAACCCAAACTTCTCCATAACTTTCCAGAGGAAGTTGTGTTCAACGCGGTCAAATGCCTTTTCCTGGTCTAGAGAAATCAGACCAGTGTTACAGCCCGATGAGCTGGAGACGTCCAAAACATCACGAATGAGGTGGACATTGTCCACCATGGACCTGCCGGGCACACAGTAGGTCTGGTCCCGGTGGATGACCTGCTCCATAGCCTTCCCCAGCCTGGAGGCAAAGAGTTTGGACAGAAGCTTGTAATCCACACACAGCAAAGACACAGGGCGCCAGTTTTTGATGTCCTGCAGGTTACCTTTTTTTGGGAGCAAGGTGATTACGGCTCTCCTGCAGGACATGGGCATTGAGCCAGAGGCCAGACTTTCATTAAAAACATCTAAAAGATCTTCTGCAAAGATGTCCCAGAAGGCTTTGTAAAATTCCACACTCAGGCCGTCTATGCCGGGAGCCCGCCGCCCTTGCATGCCCTGCAGAGCGGCCTTCAGTTCCTGCATCTGTAACGGCCCGTTGAGCTGTGTGTTGGTCTCCTCAGAGACCTGAGGCAGTCCATTACAGAACTCCTCCATCAGAGCTTCCTCCTCCTCATACTCACTTGAGTAGAGTGCTGAGTAAAAACTCACAGCTCGCCTTCTTATCTGGCATGGCTCTGTCAATGTTTGCCCTGTGTCTGCTAAAAGTGAGTGGATTACCCTCCTCTGCCCACTCCTCTTCTCCAGGCCGAAGAAGAAACTAGAGGAAGCATCCATCTCCGTGATGGCTTGAAACCGGGACCTGACCAGTGCACCCTGTACTTTAACATCCAACAGGTCGGCTAAAGCTAGCTTTTTGACTTTGAGGATTTCAATATATCCTCGATTTGCTGTGGACTCGCTCAATCTTTCTAGTTCCACTATATCAGTCTCCAGGTCTTTCATAGATCTGGTGATGTCTCTGGTGACATTGAGGGTGTGCTGTTGACATAAAAGTTTAATCTCAGTCTTACCATGGTCCCACCACTGCCTAAGACTGTTAAACTCACCCTTCCTCTGTCTAAAAACATCCCAGAAATAAATAAGAACCTCTTTAAAATGTTTATCAAATGTTAAGACTGAATTAAAATGCCAATAAGCACTTTTAGGTAAAATATTTTGAATAAAAACATTACACAAGAGTAAAGAATGGTCAGTAAAACCAGCAGGAACAATACTGCACATTTTAAAAATATTAAAATGATGCTTAAAACAATAAATACGGTCTAGTCTAGCTGAGGAGATCCTACTCTCTCTGAGGTGGGACCATGTGTACTGTCGGCAGTCTGCATGCATCCTTCTCCACACGTCCACCAGGCCATGAGAATAGACCAGCTGCCTCAGAACATGTTGGGAAACTGGATGTGGCTCTGCATGGTTGCGATCTAAAGATGCATTTTCTGTACAGTTAAAATCCCCACCCAAGAATAAAAAATCCTCCGAGGCACAGCCATTTAAAACATCGTTACCTTTTTGTAAAAACAGCTTCCTCTCTGCACCGATTGTTGGAGCATACACATTGATAAAAACTGCAGTAAAAAGGTCGAACCGTGCTTTAATTAAAAGCAACCTCCCCTCAATAAAATGCTCGACCTCCAGTGAAACCGGAGTGAAAGACTTGGAGAGGAGAAAGCCAACTCCTCCACTAAGAGAAGTGTTGTGACTTAAAATGACTTCCCCCTCCCACTCTCTCCTCCAGTCTGCCTCATTGGTGCTATCACTATGTGTCTCCTGGAAATAAAAAACATCAATATGTTTCATTTTGGCCGTTTCATATATAGCTGCTCTTTTTTTTGACTCTCTGGCTCCATTTATATTCAAACTTCCCACTCTAAAATTATCCATAAGTGAGAAATGAAGAACAAAAATAAAAATCAATAAATTAATTAAAACACACATTGGAGCTCTTCCCGTCATCATTGTTCAGTTGTTTTCTAACTTAAAGCACAAGTTTTTTTAATCTAAAAACCTCCTTGTTAGTGATGCCAGACTCCTCCTTTTGGCTCATGTGGAGTCTGGCCGAGGTATAAAACAAACTTAAAACTGGGAAATGCTCTTCAACTTTAACAACTTTAGCATTTTTGTTTTTTGCTAAAAACGACTGAATCATTTCTGCAGAGTAAAGTTTTTTCTGTTGACTGTTACTTATTTTAAATCCAGATATATCACTGCTGTCAGAGACACAGTCATCACTTTCCTCTGTCTGTCCCTGTCCCCTTACTGTCTGTCTGTCCTCCTCCTCCTCCACTTTGCTATTCTTTGCCTCATACTTTGTGCCTCTAGTTTTCCTTCTGCGTTTAGAAGCAGATTTGACCCTCACTGCCTCCTCTTCCTCCTCCTCCATCTCAGCCTCTTCCACCTGTTCCCCCCATGTAAGTTTACTGTTCCCCCCACCTGTCTCCTCTGCCTGTGTTTCATCTTCCTCCTCTGACATACCCTCCTGCGTTTCACTGACCCCACTTGCTTTATTTATCTGCACTTCACTCACACTTTTTCCAGCTGTTTCTTCCCCCTTTTCTTCACCCACCTCACTTTCCACCACATCACCCAAAACCTCTCCTTCACTTCCCTGATTGTTTTCACCCACACCGTGCACATCATTCATACTCACCACCCCGTGCTCCAGGTCAGACACAGCAGCGGCGAGGCGCGGCGCGCTCCGCGGTGCCGCTATCGGCCGCTCAGATGGCGCGGTGCGGGCCGCAGCGGATGAAGTCTCCGCCACGGCCTTAGGCCGCGGGGCAGGGGCCTCCCGCCGCTCCGCTGCAACCGGCGGAGCAGCGGAAAGCCCCGCCACAGGGCCGGGCGTCACCCCACGGCCAGGCGGAGCCGGATCCCCTTGTCTCGGACAGGCCTTCACGGTGTGTCCCTCCTCACCACAACCAAAACATTTCATAGCCGACGAGGTGGCAAATATCACGTAGTCATAATCATCTACTTTAACATGGAAGCGGAGGTTGAGGTTAAGTATCATAAACAGTTGTCTACGGTGAGACACCACGTGTTTCAGCAGCTGAGATCTACATCCAGACAGAATCTTTTTTATGGGGGACACCACCTTCCCATGTCTGGAGAGCTCTCTGCTAAGAAACTCGTCGGTTATGAACGGAGGGACATTGGACAGGATGACTCTGGTGGAAGGCTGTGTCAGCGGAGCCACCTGTACAAACATTTCGTTCACCGTGATGCCCGTCTCAACGACTCGGTTCACCTTCTCCACCTGATCCAGGAAGATGACCACGGCGCTGTTCATCCGAGCGGCCGACCTCACGCTGCTGTGCCCGACCTTTTCTCCCACCGCAAGCCCAATCTCCTCCACGCTGCACGGAAAGCTGGCATTAATTTTAATGCCATGCTTTCTCGTGAGGTGGCCGAAGGTGACTCCATTTACCATGACGTCTGAAGACGCCGACCGGCGAGACACCGGCAGGAGAGAAAAAGAAAAAACACAAACACAAACACACACTAACTATTAACTTAAAGTGAACCTACAACCAATAAACTACATTAAATTAAATCAAATTACCAAAGAAAAAAACCATCAAACACACTCGCTCAGCGTCTCACTCCGCACCACTCACTCCCAGCATGCACCAGAGAGAGAGAGAGAGACAGAGAGAGAGAGACAGAGAGAGATAGTTTTTGTCAATATGGGTGATTGAGTGATAAGTAAGAGTGAAAATGGATGAGTGTGTGTGGGAGTAAATATGTTTGTTTCTGAGGGTATATGTGTAAATGTGTGTCTATGTGTGGTGCTGTAGCAGTGGGTGTAATGGATCTTAAAAGAGCTGTTGGTTTGAGGTAATAAAGGGGTATGGACAGGTGATAAGGGTACAGGGATGGACTGAGTCTGTAGGACAAGAAGAACAAAAAAAAGGTTATTTCATCCACAGCAACATTTCCAGGATTTCTCAAATGATAAAATCCTGAGCTGTAACGTCATTGGGAAGATAAGTGTGACATGTAATGAAAACAACTTCCTAAAGGACCTGTATTCAGTCACATTTAGCATGTAAACTGCATGAATGTTACCAAAATAGGGAATAAACTACTAAACTGGTCAACAAGATCAAATCAAAGCCACATCACAAATAGAAGCCAATGAAAATACAGCTCCCACTGGCTGTCATGTTAGGAGCATGCCAACTAAGCTATGCTGATTTAAAGCAAAGTCTATTATGTAGTAGTCTAATGTTGGGATATATAGAAGCCGTAGGTTACTAATCTGGAGAAACATGTCAGAATCATCGATGTCATTTACTGATATAACCAGTTATTCAATAGTCCTCCCATACTGACCATAGATAAAATACCTCCCCTGACAAAAGTTAGGATTTATTAAATGGCCCTTTGTGTTCAAAAGATAAAAAGCTAAAACAGAAATGGCCTGGCAGGTGTTACGGTGCAAATAGTGACCGCGTTAACTGGAGACTTTCAGCCAAACGCGTCTGTTGGTGTCCTGCTCACAACGGAATAGAAACGGATAGAGCCTCTTTTGTTAAATCATTCATTTACAGACGTATCTAAAGAGTGCATTTTTAGGCATTTACGTGGACACCTTTCGTGTTTATCAGCTGCGGTTACCGCGAAGAGCACTTTAGGCTGTAAGCCATCAGATGACACGGTCACTGGTCACACCGTAACACCGCCAGTTAACACGATCACTGTTTACACAGAAACAGGTCCAAATACTGATCTATCTAGTACTGGGGGATATACTGCTTCAGCCTTAGCTAGATATAATATTAGCCCAACTTTATCAGGTTTGAGAAAACGTTAAAGTAGAGATAGTCTTTAAACTAGCTGTGCAGCTAAATGCATTTTCATTACGTTACTACTTCAATTTCCTCTCATGTTAATAACCTTGGCTCTCTACCACCAAACGACATGTATTTAGCATGAAAAACAGTCATAGGCAACCTCAAATATTTCAAACTTAGGTTAATAATAAGTTAATAATAAATATTAATCCCGGGTAATTACTCTTACCTGACAGGAAGGAGGTTTGGAATACACTGAAAAGCTTCTCTTTTGTCCGCGATGGATGTTGACATTGAGTAAATTATCGCCCCCTGCTGGTATGGCACAGATCACAGGCGTGAACATTTGACGCTGAAGACAGGCAATGCATGACACTGACACGCATCCTCTAGTGGACCAACGTGTCTATTACACGTATGTTAACTCTCGCAGCTGCAGAAAAGTTTTCTCTGGTGCTACTTATTTCCGTTCTTTTCCCCTCGGCTCACTTCCTGCCTTTATAACCTCACCCATACATTTTGTGCATCAATGGAATATTTGATGCCATAAATGATACAAATGTTTCAATACTTTAGACCAACACATTTTTTTCTTTCTTTGAAACACCTTAATTCATCTTTTGTTTTTCAGACACTTAAACATTTTGTGGCACTGTCATGAACTCCCGGATCGTTGGTGTTTTGTGGTGTAACGCTTCCATGTTTTATGTCAGGGAGGGAGTCACACAGGAGCAGTTACACCCTGATTGACCTCATAGATATTATGACCTACAACAAACAACCACTGACACATGATCCGACTACAGCCTCACCATCTTTCAAACACTGCAGAGCAACATCTCCTGTCCATTAGGCTACTCCCTGGACTACAGCCCATCTGTTTGGAGGTGAGTCTGCTTTAAACACGCAGGTGTAAGAGGGTCATTTATTTATAATTCATGAATTTAAAGGGGAATCTACAGGAGTGACTAATAAAGTCAATCAAAGAGCTCTAAATGAAAGAAGTGACAGTTCATTTTTAAATCAATTGTCTCAGGCAACCGATATGATCAGTCATTCGACCTGTTTTTAACTTTGAAATGATGATTAATCCTCATGAGGCTACAAGGTTATATTTCTGCTCAAACTGAGCATTAAGGAAGTCAAACCTCTGCCTGCACTGTTTTTAAAGGTAAAGAAAGCGTCCAATAACAGTGAAAAACACATGGAAGCATATTGCATTAACATGAGAAAATACAAATCTGCTCTGTTTTAAAAGTCAGGTGAATGCAGATACTGTAGCTACTTGGATTTGTTTTTTTCAGTTTCATTTATCTAAATGTAAACTTGCTCCACTTCTTAGAGCAGGGATGTCAAACAAACGAACTGCGGGCCGTATCCGTATCCGTATAAATTCAATATTTGTAATACTTATTTTCCCCGAAT